>NC_064638.1:748763038-748853038 GCF_023864345.2 Schistocerca serialis cubense
ATTTGCAGTAACGTATGGTTAGCTGTTCTGAAGTTCTTAGGATTCTTACTATCACGAAATATATGCATGTTTCCACAAATAATAATTTTATTTCTATTTTATCACTTCATCTTAAAGTGGGAGCCGAGTCGTGGAATAAAAAACATTATTTTTGTATTTAATGGGACGCCACATGTGACGGCTTAATGCGGTAGCTCTCTGCACAACAGTCGATATTAGAAGAAATATTGCACCCATATGATAAAAAGCTAAAAACATGAATCTCGTTGTCTAATTTTAGTCGAGAATGGCGGGAAGTTCGGCCGCCTAAATGTCCTTTATGGACCATGCGACAGACAACCCGGTCTGCCTTCCCGAGGGCTTTGTAAACATCTGATACGCCAGTAGAAGCTCAAATTGCACAGTCTACGTCCGGTTTCTTAAGCGCCGGTAGCAGCTTGGGCGATCCAATTCCTTTCGCTGCTACCATTTTCAGATCATTCCAAGCCTTTCCCACCAGTCGATTTTGAGCAAATGTTGCTCACCAGCTTACATCTACAGTACGATGCATGGTAGATGGTACCATGTACCATTACGAATCATTTCCTTTCCTGTCCCACTCACAAATAGAGCGAGGGAGTAACGAATGTCTGTAAGGCTCCGTATGAGCCATAATTTCTGTCATCATATCTTAGTGATCCTTATGCGAAACGTAATTTGGCTTCAGTTGGGCTCAAATGTCGGTTCTCTAAATTTCCGCATTAGTGCCTCGCGAAAAGAGCGTCGTCTTCCCTCCAGGGATTTCCATTTGAGTTCACGAAGGATTTCCGTAATATCTGCGTGCTGACCGATCCACCCGGTAACAAATCTTGCAGCACGCCTCTGAATTGCTTCGCTGTCTTCCTTTACTCCGACCTGGAAGGGATCGCAAACACTCGAACAGCACTCAAGAATGGATTGTACTAACCTTCTATACACCGTCTCCTATTCCAGGATCATTCAGCTGCCCTTAACGATAGATTTTATGCAACCCGCAATGCCTTCAAAAAAAACGAAGACGAAATTTTCAATTTCTCTGGCTCCCGGAGCGCGAACTTTTAGTCGTACAGAAAAAATGAGCAGTACTGTTTTGTAGGAAATTTAATCCACTTAAATCTTGTAGCGGGGTACGTTTTCGCTCGAGGCCACGGTTTTCGTGTTATTAAAAAAAGACGCCTTTGATGGTCACTTTTGTACGTTTTTCGTGAATAATTAGAAAATAGTGGCCTCCAACGAAAACGTATCCCAGTACAAAATTTAAGCACATTAAATTTACCACAAACAAGTCCTGTTCATTTTTTCTGCAGGACTAATAGTTACCACATAGCGAGGAAGAGAATATAAAAATATTTTTCGTGGTATTGGAAGGTGTTGCGGGTTGCATAAAACCCATAGGGAGGGGCAGCTGGAATAACCCTGTAGATGGGCTACACTTTCCCAAAATTCTGCCAATAAAACGAAGCGAGTATTCGCCTTCCCGATTATCAGCCTCATGTGCTGGTCCCTTTTCATTTCACTTTGCATCCTTACACCTAGATATTTAATTGATGTCGCTCTGTCAAGCAGTACATTACTCATGCTGTATTCGAATGTTACATGATTGACGTGTCTAAAAGTGTGCTAGCGGCTGGACACAGTCAATGCCTTCTCTGCGAGATAGCAACGGAAATACTATCGATGACAGTACTGGTAAAGCACGGTTGCTAAACACAGTTTTCCGAAATTGCTTCACCAAAGAAGACGAAGTAAATATTCCAGAAATCTAATCTAGAACAGCTGCCAACATGGATAACGTAATAGTAGATATTCTCAGAGTAGTGAAGCAACTTAAATCACTTAATAAAAGCAAGTCTTCCGGTAGTCAGGCTGTATACCAGTTACGTTCATATTATTAACGACGATGTGCAGCAGGATTTTGGAACATATATAGCGTTCAGTCAAAACGGATTTAGAAAACATCGTTTTGTGAAACACAAGTACCTCTCTACTCACACGAAAAGTTGAGTGTTATGGACAAGGGTTATGAAACCGATTCCGTATTTTTAGATTTTTTTACATTTCCAAAGGGCTTGCGACACCCTAACTCACATGCGGCTTGTGTTCAAAATGCGTAATTATGGAAAATCGTCTCAGTTATGCAATTGGATTCATGATTCCCTGTCGGAGAGGACGCAATTCGTAGTAAGTGACAGAAAGTCATTGAGTAAAATAGAAGTGATTTCTGGCGTCCCCCGAGGTAGTGCTATAGGATCCCTGCAGTTCGTCATCTATATAAAAGATTTAGGAGACAATCTGAGCAGCAGTGCTAGGTTGTTTGCAGATCACGCTATCGTTTACCGCCTAGTGAAGTCATCAGAAGATCGAAGCAAATTGCAAAACCATTTAGAAAAGATATCTGTATGGCGCGAAAAATGTCAATTGACCCTAGCTAATGCAAAGTCTGAGATCATCCACATGAGCGCTAAAAGGAATCCGTTAAACTCCTGTTTCACGATTAATCAATCAAATCTAAAGGTTGTAAGTTCCTAAATGCCTAAAATTACAATTACGAACAACTAAAATTGGAAAGATCATAGGCCGGCTGGGGTGGCCGTACGGTTCTAGGCGCTACAGTCTGGAATCGAGCGACCGCTACGGTCGCAGGTTCGAATCCTGCCTCGGGCATGGATGTGTGTTATGTCCTTAGGTTAGTTAGGTTTAATTAGTTCTAAGTTCTAGGCGACTGATGACCTCAGAAGTTAAGTCGCATAGTGCTCAGAGCCATTTTTTTTGAAAGATCATATAGAAAATGTTTTGGGGAGCCGGCCGTTGGTGGCCGAACGGTTCTAGGCGCTTCAATCTGGAACCGCTCCGGTCGCAGGTTCGAATCCTGCCTCGGGTATGGATGTGTGTGATGTCCTTAGGTTAGTTAGGTTTAAGTAGTTCTAAGTTCTAGGGGACTGATGAACTGAGATGTTAAGTCCCATAGTGCTCAGAGTCATTTGACCCATTTGTTGTGGGGGAGGCGAATCAAGGACTGCAGCAGATCTACTAGACTGCCTACAGTATGCTTGTCCGTCCTCTTTTGGAGCGCTGCTGCGCAGTGTGGGATCATTACCAGATAGTGTTAACGGAGGATATCGAGGAAGTTCAAAGAAGGGCAGCTCGTTTTGTACTATCGCGAAACAGGGGAGAGAGCGCCAAGGATATGATACGTAAATTGGGGGAGCAGTCATTAAAACACAGGGATTTTTCGTTGTGGCAGAATCGTCTCATGAAATTTCAGATCACTAGATTTCTTTTCATCGTATGAAAATATTTTGTTGGAGCCGACCTACGTAGGGAGAAATGATCCTCATAGCACAATAAGAGAAATCAGAGCTTGCACAGAAAGATTTAAGTGTTCATTTTCCCGCGAGCTCTTCGAGTGTGGAACGGTACAGATATACCTTCAAGGTGGTTCGATGAACCCTCTGCCAGGTACTTAACTGTGATTGGCAGAGTACCCATGTAAATGCAAATGTAGGTGTTTTTTTTGTACTCATCTGCATTAACTTAATTTTTTTTAGATCAAACTGCCATTCATCACACCATCTAGAGACTCTGCCTAAGTCGTCTCCCCCTACAGTCACACAAAAACTGTACCTTCCCTTGCACCATAGCGTCGTCACCAAACAGCATAAATTGTTGTTCACCCTGTCCGCCAGATTATTTATGTTTGCAGAGAATAAGAGCGTGTCCTGTCAATCTTTCCTGGGGCACTCCTAACAATAGCCTTGTCTCTGACGAACACTCGCCCTCGCAGACAGGGTTCTGCATTCTATTACTTACAAAGTCTTAGAGTCTCTCATACATCTGGTAACCTAATCCGTATACGCGGACATTCGTCAACATTCTGCAGGGGGGGTGGCATGTTAAACGCTTTCCGGAAAGCAAGGAATATGGAATCTTTCTATTGACCTTCATCCATTCTTCGGAGGATATCATGTGAGAGACGCTTTCTAAATCCATGCTGATTTCTGTCTCAACGAAATTTATTATATTCGAACTCAGAATGTATTCAAGAATTCTGAAGCAAACCGATGCTAAGGTTAAGTGGTCTGTATATATGCGCGTCCGTTCTTTACCTTTCTTATATACAGGAGTCACTTGCATTTTTTTCCAGTCGCTTGGGCTTAGTCCTGTGCGAAAGACCTGCGACCCACGCAAGTTAAGTAAAGGATTAATGCTGCAGAGAATTCTCTGCGAAACCGAACTGAGATTCCATTTGGACCTGGTGGCTTGTTTTCAGCTCTTTCAGTTGCTTCCCTACGCCAGGGGATGACTATTTGTATGTTCTTCATGCGGGAGATCGTGCAGCGCTCAAACGATGAATGTTTGTACGACCCTCTTGTGTGAATAATTTCTTAAACGAGAAATTTAAAACTTCAGCTTTCCCTTTGCTGTTTTCTGTTGACGCACCAGACTGGTCGTAGAGTGACTGGACAGATGCCACCGAACAGCTTAGTGTTTACGTATGACCATAATTTTCGCTGGTTTTCGAAAAGGTCTTTCTCTAACGTATGACGGTGGAAGTTGTCTGCTTTTCGCTTTGATCTTCTTATGGACGCACTATTTTCTACTAAGTTTGCCAGTCGACATTTGGGCGTTCTTTTTGAAATGAGACTGCAAAAATCAATTTTCTCAGTACTTTTTGAGTTTTCTTGTTAAACCACGGAGGGTCTTTACCATCCTTAATTCACCTATTCTGCACGTACGTCACCTCTACATCTATGTGATTACCCTCCAATTCACAATTAAGTGCCTGGCGGAGAATTCATCGAACCATCTTCACGGCGTATCTCTATCGTTCCACACTCGAAGAGTTTGCGGCAAAAGCAAATAGTTAAACCTCTCTGTGCGAAACCTGATTTCTCTTATTTTTTATGATAATCATTTTTCCCTGTGTAGGTCGGCGCCAGCAAAGTATTTTCACGCACTGAGGAGAAAGCTGGTGATTTAAATTTCATGAGAAGATCCTGCAGCAACGAAAAACACCTTTGCTTTAATTATTGCTACCAGAATTCCCGTATAATATCCTTGGCGCTCTCTCCCCTGTTTCGCCATGGTACAAAACGAGCTGCCTTTCTTTGAGCTTTCCGCTGTACACCGTTAACACTACCTGGTAACGAACCCACAAGCGCAGCAGTACTCCAAAAGAGGACGTATAAGCGTTGTGTAGGCAGTCTCTTTAGTAAACATTTTCTCAGTGTTCTGTGAGTAAATCGTAGTCTTTGGTTTGCTTTAGCCACATCATTATCTATGTGATAGTTCCAGTCTAAGCTATTCGAAATTTAAACCCCTAAGTCCCTAAGTATGTTTGCTTGTTTTGTAAACTAATGTGACCGCTTGTTGACGTTAGTCAGCCAGTCAGTCAGGCAGCAGTAGCCGACCGGGACAGACGCTGCAAGGGAGAAGTAACCGCTTTTGTGTCATTTACGAGTTCCTAACCAGGAGTGAATTTTATTGTATCATCTGTGCGCTTTAATAGTTTAGTTTCTTAAGTTTCTGCGTGTAAATTTTATATCTAATAGCCACAGTTGTCGCGTTTTCGTTTGCGTCAGAAAGTAAACCAATTTTGTGACATATTACAAGTTCCTAATCAGGGGCAAATTATTTAGTTTCACCTGAGTGCTTCGGTAGTTACGTTTTCGAATATCTGCGTATCACTAGACACAGTTCGTGCATTTCCGTCAGGGTCAAGAGTAGAGTTGCGCAGCACGTACCGATAGTCCGTTTATCTGCATAGTTTAGTTTTCCACGGTCTTTAGTATGGACAGGGACTGCGATTGTTGTGTGCAGATGCGAGCCTAGTTGGTGACACTTCGCTCTCAGCTTCAGGCTGTGATGGCTTCGGTTACACAGCTTGAGGCTGCAGTGGATGGGCCGTGGGGATCCAACGGAAGTCTAGCACGTCAGAGTTTTCCAATCGGTCCTCACCGGTGGCCAACCCAGTTACTGCTCGCACTGAGGTCGACCCCTCACCTGTGGTCGAGTGGGAGGTCGCCCCGGGGCGAAGCAGGCGGCGAAAGACTTCCTAGGCCTCCCTGGTTTGTCTGACACACAGGTACCAGGTGCTGTCTGTGGCTGACACTTTCGCTGAGCCAGAGAGGAATCCACTCAGCCTGCAATATCAGGGCAATCGCAGACGGTGGGATTATTGGTAGGTGGGAGCTCCAACGTTAGGCGCGTTAGGGGGCCCCTTAGGGGCTTGGCTGACAAGGAGGGTAAGAAAACCAATGTGCACTCCGTGTGCATACTGGGTGGAGTCATTCCAGATGTGGAAAGGGCCCTCCCAGATGCCATGAAGAGCACAGGGTGCAGCCAACTGCAGGTGGTTGCTCACGTCGGTACCAATGATGTGTGTCATTTTGGATCAGAAGAGATTCTCTCTGGATTCGAGCCGCTAACAGAAGTGGTAAAGGCTGCCAGTCTTGCTTGCAAGATGAAAGCAGAGCTGACCATTTGCAGCATAGCCGACAGGACCGATTGCAGACTTCTGGTACAGAGCCGAGTGGAGGGTCTGAATCAGAGGCTTAGACGGTTCCGCGAGCGTGTAGGCTGCAGATTCCTCGACTTGCGCCAAATGGTGGTTGGATTTCGGGTTCCGCTGAGTAGGTCAGGTGTCTACTATACGCAGGAGGCGGCTACACGGGTAGCAGGGGCTGTGTGGCGTGGACTGGGCGGTTTTTTAGTTTAGAAGGTGTCGAAAAAACACAAGAAGGGCTTCAGTCACAAATGGTGCAGGCTGAACACAGGAAGAACGTAGATACAGGAACCGTTGGTATAACAGTTGTAAATTGTCGTAGCTGTGTTGGGAAAGTACCAGAGCTCCAAGTGCTAATAGAAAGCACTGATGCTAAATCGTTATAGGCACTGAAAACTGGCTAAAGCCGGATATAAGCTCAGACGAAATTTTTGCGAAGAACCTAACGGTGTTCCGAAAGGATAGGCTAAACACGGTTGGCGGTTGTGTGTTTGTTGCTGTCAGAAGTAGTTTATCTTGTCCCGAAATTGAAGTAGATACTTCCTGTGAGTTAGTATGGGCAGGAGTCATTATTGGCAACCGGAATAAAATAATAATTGCATCCTTTTACCGACCTCCCAGTTCAGATGATACACTTGCTG
The DNA here is from genome assembly GCF_023864345.2 of Schistocerca serialis cubense. NCBI lineage: Eukaryota > Metazoa > Arthropoda > Insecta > Orthoptera > Acrididae > Schistocerca > Schistocerca serialis. The sequence goes on from NC_064638.1 coordinate 748,770,203, forward strand.
AAAGGTTCAAAGAAAACTTGAGTACCCGACTCATACGATAATAGTTGATGGTGACTTTAATTTACCCTCGATATGTTGGTGAAAATACATGTTTAACTCCGGAGGTACGCATAAAATATCATCCGAAATTGTGCTAAACGCATTCTCTGAAAGTTATTTCGAGCAGTTAGTTCATGAGCCCACGCGAATAGTAAACGGTTGTGAGAACACACTTGACCTCTTAGCAACAAATAATCCTGAATTAATAACGAGCATCAAAACCGATTCAGAGCTTAGTGAACAGAGAGTTGTCGTAGCGAGATTGAATATTGTAATCCCAAAATCCTAAAAAAAATAAGCGAAAAGAATACCTATTCAAAAAAGCAGATAAAAATTCACTTGACGCCCTCTTAAGAGACAATCTCCACTCGTTCCAAATTAATAATATAAGTGTAGACCAGACGTGGCTCAAATTCAAAGAAATAGTATCGGCAGCAATTGAGAGATTTATACCAAATAAATTAACGAACGACGGAGCTGATCCTACTTGGTACACAAAACGGGTTAGAACACTGTTGCAGAAACAACGAAACAAACTTGCCAAATTTAAACAGACGTAAAATCCCCAAGATTGGCGATTTTTTACAGAAGCTCGAAATTTAGCACGGACTTCAATGCGAGAAGCTTATAATGGTTTCCACAACGATACTTTGTCTCGAAGGCTGGCAGAAAATCCAAAGAGATTCTGGTCGTATGTGAAATATGTTAGCGGCAAGAAACAATCAATGCCTTCTCTGCGCGACAGCAATGGAGATACTATCGAAGACAGTGCTGCCAAAGCAGAGTTACCAAACACAGCCTTTCGAAATGCCTTTACAAAAGAAGACGAAGTAAATATTCCAGAATTCGAATCGAGAACGGCGGCCAACATGAGTAACGTAGAAGCAAATATCCTCGGAGTAGTGAAGCAACTTGAATCACTTAATACAAGCAAGTCTTCTGGTCCAGACTGTATACTAATTAGTTTTCCTCCCGAGTATGCTGATGCATTAGCTCCATACTTAACAATCATATACAACCGTTCACTCGACGAAAGATCCATATCCAAAGACTGGAAAGTTGCACAGGTCACACCAATGTTCAAGAAGAGTAGTAAGAGTGATCCACTAAATTACAGGCCCATATCGTTAACGTCGATATGCAGCAGGATTTTAGAACATATATTGTGTTCCGACATTATGAATTATCTCGAAGAAAACTGTCTATTGACACACACTCAACATGGGTTTAGGAAACATCGTTCCTGTGAAACACAACTAGCTCTTTATTCCACATGAAGTGTTGAGTTCTATTGACAAGGAATTTCAGATCGATTCAGTATTCTGGACACTATAGCACACAAGCGGCTCGTAGTGAAATTGCGTGTTTATTGAATATCGTCTCAGTTATGTGACTGGATTTGTGATTTCCTGTCAGAGAGGTCACAGTTCGTAGTAATTGACGGAAAGTCATCGAGTACAACAGAAGTGATTTCTGGTGTTCCCCAAGGTAGTGTTATAGGCCCTTTGTTGTTCCTTATCTATATAAACGAGTTTTGAGACAATCTGAGCAGCCGTCTTCGGTTGTTTGCAGATGACGATGTCATTTATGACTAATAAAGTCATCAAAAGATCAAAACAAACTGAAAAACGATTTAGAAAAGATATCTGATTGGTGCGAAATGTGGCAGTTGGCCCTAAATAACGAAAAGTGTGAGGTCATCCTCGTGAGTGTTAAAAGGAACTCGTTAAACTTCAGTTACACGCTAAATCAGTCAAATCTAAAAGCCGTAAATTCAACTAAATACCTAGGTATTTCAATTACGAACAACTTAAATTGGACGGAGCACATAGAAAATGTTTTCAAATGGTTCAAATGGCACTGAGCACTATGGGACATAACTTCTGAGGTCATCAGTCCCCTAGAACTTTGAACTACTCAAACCTAACTAACCGAAAGACATCACACACATCCATGCCCGAGGCAGGATTCGAACCTGCGACCGTAGCGGTCGCGCGGTTGCAGACTGTAGCGCCTAGAACCGCTCGGCCACCCCAGCCGGCGAAAATGTTTTGGGGAGGGCTAACGAAAGACTGCGCTTTATTGGCAGGACACTTAGAAAATGTAACAGACCTACTAAGGAGACTGCCTACACTACACTTGTCCGTCCTCTTTTAGAATACTGCTGCGCGGTGTGGGATCCTTACCAGAAAGGACTGACGGAGTACATAGAAAAAGTTCAAAGAATGGCAGCGCGTTTTGTATTATCGCGAAATATGGGAGAGAGTGTCACAGAAATGATACAGGATTTGGGCTGGAAATCATTAAAAGAATGGCGTTTTTCATTGCGACGGAATCTTCTCACGAAATTCCAATCACCCACTTTCTCCTCCGAACGCGAAAATATTTTGTTGACACCGACCTACATAGGGAGGAACGATCACCACGATAAAATAAGGGAAATCAGAGCTCGTACGGAAAGATATAGGTGTTCATTCTTTCCGCGCGCTATACGAGATTGCAATAATAGAGAATTGTGAAGGTGGTTCGAGGAACCCTCTGCCAGACACTTGAATGTGATTTGCAGAGTATCCATGTAGATTTAATGCAGTTGAATTTACAGCCTTTAGATGTGTGTGATTTGTCGTGTAACCGAAATTTCAGGGTATTCCTTGTGGTTCTCACGTAGATGACTTCAAACTTTTCATTATTTAAAGTCAATTGTCACATTTCGCATCATACAAATATCTTGCCCAAATTGTTTTACAACTTGTTTTGATTATGTGTTGACTTCATAAGTCGGCAAATGACAGCATTATCTGCAAACAATCTAAGAGTACTATTCAGCACGGATGAGAGGGGTCAACTTCAGTGCGGGCAGTACCCCAGACGGCCACCGTAGTGGATGAATCGGGAGAAACGTGGGATGTGCTGGACGTCCCCCGGATCCCCACGTCCGATACCCTTCAGTGATGCCCATTGACAAAAGTCTCTGATTGAAGCCAACACCACCTAGAGTTGTGTGCGAAGAGTCACCAACTCAACTCGCATCTGAACACAGCAATCAGATTCCATATCCGTACCGAAGACGGCAGGACTGTACACTACACAGTTATTACAATGCTAGACTGTGCCTGGTAAGCACACAAACACACAAGAAATTAAGAAGGTAAACTAGTATCCACAGAGGTAACTGAAAATATGTCGCTCCTGTTTGAAGCTCGTAAATATAATTCGCACGTAAACGGTATATTCCCCTTACCTTGAAACGTCCCCTTTGAACAATTATACATGACTGTGCTTAAACTGACACACAATATTTTGTTAGCGCAACGCAATCTGACTTTCAAAATTCCCTACAAGAGAATGGCCCTGACTAACATTAAACTATACCTTTCACAAATCACTTACCTCACAAAAATCTTCGCTGCTCAAGCTACTGCAATACAGCGAGCGCCACTACTGCCAGCTAAATAAAAGATTCAAACTATGGAAGGCACTAACTACTGATAGGGATAGTTAGCAAATGAAAGATATTAATAGAGAACAAACAATGTATTTACCTTGATATCATCATATGTAAATATAGCAGTTCATGACAAATTACAAAACTCCGCCATCTCTCTCCCCACATCCACCACTGCTGGCGGCTCACCTCCAACTGCGCAACGCTACGCGCTGTTAACATCCAGCTGCCCCTCTACAATGGCAGACAACAATGCAAACTAGCCACAGACTGCACACAGCACAGCCAGTGATTTCATTTTCATACAGAGAGTGCTACGTGGCGGCGGCGTTACCAATATAAGAACCTAAACAGCCTACTTACATAAGAACCTAAACAGCCCACTTACATAAAGAAAACATAAACAGCCTACTTACATAGCCCCCATGCTCCCCACAAAAAATTTTTACAAATGGTGTTGGGCACTGGCCAATACAGATTTGACAAAAATTTTTCACAATTACAGTAACAAAGATATAAAATGCACACACTTATTGATACAATGTTGGTCAAAAGCTAAAATTTTCTCACAGTCCATAAAGATAGTCCTGATCATTCATCATAATAGTAATTACAGTTTCTCATTAGTAAAAGAAATTGCACATAGAAGTAGTGGATTTCCATACAGTCTTGAAGAAGTAGTGTTGTCCTTCCAACGGAAAGACAGTGCTGACTCTTGACATGCTGACAGGTAATGGGCCACAATGGAGCAAACCCACAGCAGAGTCATTCGAAGTTTTGAAGAATATTGGTAGGTAGGTCATCACAGAGCAGACCCACTGGAGTCCTGGTAGAGATTGTGGTATTGGTGGGCCACCAGAGGTGCAGACCCACTGCAGTCCTTGTAGAAATAATGGTATTGATGGATCATCAAAGATGTAGACCCACTGTAGTCCTTGTAGAGATAATGGTACTGGTGAGTCATCAAAGATGCAGACCCACTGTAGTCCTTGTAGAGATATCCAGCAGCCATCTGTTGTGACTGTGCAGGTGCACAATCACTATTGAAGAGTCTTGCGGATAATATAGCAAGTCCATAACCACCACTTGTGCACTCACAAAGTTTTTGGAATTGTCCTTAGAACCAGCAATGCTGTTATCCAGTCCCATGCTGAATTATTAACACACGTGCAAACACTAACAGTCCTAACTTCTCACATATTGTCCATATACTATGACCAACAGAAACGTGTGCAGTGAAATGTAACTAACAAGTTAATAATATCATGAACTGGTGACAATTACAATTTTATAACATAAGAATACAATAACAAAGGTACAAAATACATCATTAAAAACATAACAATACAGATAACATTTGTAGTACAGGCTTTACAAAAGAATCGAACTAACATATACATCAGTGGAATTATGACATGAGTACATACATAAAAGATCAGAATAACTTGCGAAACATCAACTTCACACATGAGCATTTAAACAGAATGAATAATGTCTAACATCTTTACAAAGTAAATAACATATTATTAATGCCAATTATATTTGAGGATAACAGTATTCCTCATCATGGTGAATGTAGCTTAATATTAAAAGAAGGAAAAAATTCTATGAAACTACACAGAGACAGGAAGAAAACAAATACTCAAGGGTACACAAACACATAGTGGGATAACACCAATAGGAAAGGACAGGGTTCGTTTTCAGTGTAACATTTGGTACTGCAGTCCAACCCAAAACTTCATATATCTTTCCTCTTATTTCATCCTTTGTTTCCACCAAAAAAATTCTATCTAAGCATGCTTTCTGTATTTATATGTTCACACATTTCTTACCTCAACATTTATTTCCAAGATAATCCTACCTAAACCTGTTTTCTCAATGCATTTCTTCCAATTCATCGCAACTCATTCTCTTAGAGGCTACCCCCTCTTAAGCTAACTTAAATCTACTGAGCTCAGATGCTAAACTAAGGGACGAGGCAATGCAGCAGCACAAAATAAGTAACACAAACAGCAATGACCAAAAAAATGGAAAATTGCAAAGCAAGCTACAGTAAATCTAAATTACCAAGCAATGCAACATTGCAACTAATATGAGCCAATGTGTAGCAACAATAAAAATAAATGAGTAGTAAAACTGGCTTAGCAGAGTAACACAAAGTCAAATTCAGTAACACTATGCCTGGCAAACAGCAGTAACTTATGCCTAAACATGACATAGCTCAAGCAGAAAAAATATTACAGTAAAAACAACAATGCAGATAAGGGAAATATATATTCACATCTTAATGTCAATGTAATTAAAGTGGTGCACCACAAGAAGTTATTCTACCAAAAAAGTTACAAAGTACTTGAAAAGAAAATTATGTGTTACTGTTACTAGTTCCTTCTTATTGTTCTTTCCTTTCCAAGTGCTCCTTTTTTAAAGAATGGGGATCATAAATATTTAATAGATCTGTTGACAGAAAGTGTTCACATTAGCAAATGCATTTTATTTTATAAAAGCAATGCTGCCACACAGCTGGAAACCAGATATCAAATGAAATAAGCAATTACGCAAACCAAAGCATAAAAACATCATTCAGTAGCTATGTGGCATTTTTCAAGTTCGACCGTGTCGTTTTTGCGATGCTTTCTACAAAGGAACGTCAATAGCAAGGTTAATGGAAGTAATGAGGGTGTCTCATTTGCAATATTTTCTCTAAAGGAATGTCAATGGCGAGGATAAAGGCCTGCCTTTTTTCTTTTTTTTTTCTACCTGTGCTTCCGGAAAGGCACACCCTAATGCCTAATGGCTTGTTCTCCAGGTGTTTGACACAGCTGCGTGCCCACAACGCATTACGTGCAGGTGGTCACTTAACTTTCTTACGGAAATATTTACGACAGCAGTTTCCGCTACAGTGACAGTCTCACATAAAAATATTTCACAGGTCAAGAATTAGCGTTGCAAATCTGTAGAAAGAAAATCCTATAAATATAGGTGTCCAAATAAAATATTCATCAGCATTGTGATACAGTCACGCATTTACGCACATTTCACAACTCTTAAAGTACGAATCTTGGTTTCCAACAACCTTTTTCACAAACCAGAGTCCCTAAACACTACTCATTATTCCTTACCATATTCGTCGACACTTCTTCAATATTTCGTCATTATAAATATGAAGCATAATCAAATAACTCATATAGCCTCAGCCTATTAATCATAAACATACCTCAGCAGCATAATACACATCGTCGTCGTAAAAATAACATCATAACACCTCAGTCAAATCTCAAAATCGTCGTAGCTTCCTCCAATAATTAAAAAAATTCTCTGCTCATGTCAAAAGTGTCATCTGCCTCAAACGTACTTTAAAAATCATGAATCCATACCAAATACATCATTCAAAGCTCTCATAGTATCACAATGGTTCCAAAAACATATGAACAGTTTACAAAGTACAGACAAAATACAGTTTCATAAGTGTGAAGTTATCCAACTGTTTAATTGCGTAAACATATGTCACTGATGTAATAAAAAAAAGTTTGGATAGCTGTGTAATTTGTGTGTTAGAGAAATATGGTACCGATGTGTAAAGTTGTATAAGCAAATACCATATTAGCTAGGGTTCCTTGTGGTTGCCACACACATGGTACACAAAGTAAGTGTGTACCCCCCTGAGGATAAATGTAATTATACTCCCAGGTGTTACAGATTACAACAATGGAATGAAATGTATTACGGAAAACCTTTGTATCATTGTCCTTCAAATATCTTTAAAAATAAATGATTTAAGTACAAAATTAATCACTCAAACACATGTCCTGTAGCGCTAAATGTGCGTCTTGCTGTAAGATAATCTCTGTAAAAGTGTCGTAGTTATTGTCCTCTGAAAGCTAAGTTCTGCAGAAGTCAATGTACTTACCTCATGATAAACAAAAGTGAAATGCTTTGCGTATAGATATCTTAGTTATTACGCTTATTGCCATGATGAAGAAAGTACTGTGCTGTAACGTATTGTTGTGCTACAGAAAAGGCAATCTCATTGTAGCTATTCCACAAAAGTTACTACTAAAACATGTTTTACTTTGCAGAATAAAACAGAAAAACTGTGCAGAAATAAAACAGAAACACTACAAAAGCAATATTGTGAATTGTCACTCATTAGTAGCGTCGTGATAACATCGTGTGGCTGTCACATAAACTAACCACTGTGTCCTTTGGTATCTCACAGAAAGTACTTTAAACCCAGAATGTATTTTCAAGTAAACCAAAAGTTGCATTAAAATCTCATTACCAGTACCAGTATGTGTCCTAAGTATGTAAGCCTGATAGTCGTTACGTAATCGTGCAACTAACAAGCAAGAATGTACAATTAACAACACTGTGTCGTCTGTTCACTATAACAATGCATTCGTAATTTCTGTTTAAAAATGTTCCCTAGGTTCTAGACTGGATATTTAACTTCAAACATTGTTGTATGTTAGCAGTTTCTTAAGACTAACACAGCATACTAGTAATGTAAAGGGAAAAGTTATATGGCAAAGACAAAGTTAAAAAGCAGATTATCTTTCAATAAACGGTTTTACATGTGAAATGTGGTGTAAACCTTTACTCTTCCTAGTGCACAGAGTTTCAACTTCAAAGCAATTATCATGTTGTATACATCGGTAAAGAATGCTAAAATTTTTCTCCAGGCTAGCGTCTTATGTTATTTTTCTCGGAGCCAGCGGGCGCACGCGGCTGCCTGCTGTGCGAGTCATTGTCTGTCTCTTTGTCGGCGCGCGCCGTTATTGGGATTAGGAGACCTAACTTCTACAAATTCACTCTGACGAGAAGGCCCTGCCCTGTTTGAATCCCGCCAGTTCTGATGCAATTCAGGTCTGTCGTTACGAATATATCGTCTGTCGTCATGTCGGTAGTTCCTGTAGAGTCTTTCTTGTCGGTTAAGTGGTGGAGAATTTCTCCCTGAATCGTAACTGCGCGCTGGACCGTTGCGTCTGGAGTTATTCTGTATCCCTTGATAATAATCGTTTTTGTTCCCATATTGTCTGTTTCTATGGTAATCTCTGTCATATTCATTACTACGGAAATGCGATCTTTCTCTGTAACTATTACTCTGCCAGTGGTTGTCATACGGGTGGTGTCTGTTTTGGTCACGATTTACGTTGTAAGAATAGGCTTGTCGTGTCCAGTTATTGCTTCTTTCATTGCGGAATTGCGACTGATGTGATCTGTAATTGTTGTGCTCCTGCGTTCCGCGATTGTCAGTGTCACTTTCCAGTTCTTGTAACAGTCCCTGAAAAGCTTCAATGTCGTCTTTGCAACGTCCTGCCAAAATAATATGTCGTAAATGTTCAGGTAATTTGATTAAGCAAATGCGGATGAGTTCTGAGGGGCTGTATGGGGTTGACAGGTACTGATTCTTGTGCAACATGTCTTCAAAATATTTCACAAGACTGGAGAATTCAGATTGTTCGAAATGTTTCATCATTATGATACCATGTTTTACTCGGTCTTGTGTGGCTTGAGACCAATATGCTGAGAGGAAGGCATGGTAAAATTCTCCTTCACTGTGGCAATCGTGAATGACCGATTGCATTCTTACAGCTGGTTCATTCTCTAAGTAGCCACACATAAATTCTAATCTGTGTTCCAACGACCAGTTGGGAGGAAAACAATGAGAGAATTGATGGAGCCATGCTTGTGGATGAATGTCGTTGCCAGAATTCTTAAATGTTTTGAATGTACGTGTAGTAATGAACAGCTTATAGTCAAAATCATCATGTCGGCGAGTCGCATGTCGGTCATTGTTACGTCGTGTTGGCTGTTCAATCTCAAAATTCGGTGCACATTGCCAATTTCTTTCATAATTTCCGAAATGCGCTGTGTTATTATTTTGTGGCTGTTCCGTATTTCTATGTCCCTCTTCCCGTATTGGGGCGCGAGTGTCCTCTGAAATACGTAATTCTTGTACTACTTGTGCCAACTGATCTTGCACTTTCCGGATTTCTCTTTTGTACTGTGTATTGATTTGATTTTGATTTTGTTTGAATTTTCTAATTTCTACATACTCTTCAGTGTCAGTGAAGGCTACAGGTGTTGTGTTATTCAGATCATCATCTACCTTTGTAGATAAGTTAGTGAACTGATCTGAAAGTTCTGCTACTTTATCCGATAGTGAAATTATTTCCTCTGTATGTTTTTCTGAACCAAGTTTCAGAGTATCTACTGTGTCCTTTAAGTTTTCCTGAGTTTTTGCAAGTTGCGTAACCGAATCGGTAGATGCAACTGAGTCAATTTTAGCTTGCAAGGTGTCGTGATTTTCATGAACAATGGTTTGCAGTTCTTTTATGGCTGCTTCGTGATTCTGTAATGCATTTTCATGCCGCGAAAAAATAGGTTGAAAATGCTCACAAATTTGTGTTTTTACGTCATTACAGACTTTTTGACATTTCGATTCAATGTTATGTAACTCAGTAGTTAAATCTTCACGTGTTTGTTCAAGAGTTTGTTCCAATGAGTCTAACTTTTGAAGATTTTGTTCCATTGCGTCTAACTTTTTAAGATTTTGTTCCATTGAGTCTAACTTTTGAAGCTTTTGCTGTGTTTGTCTCTGATTTTGTTCCATTTTGTCTAACTTTTGAAGCTTTTGCTGTGTTTGTCTCTGATTTTGTTCCATTGTGTCTAACTTTTGAAGCTTTTGCTGTGTTTGTCCCATTTGTTGTATTAATTGTAATAACAATGCATTGGTGTCTGAAACATGTTCCTCAGTGCTTTTCGGCAGTGAATTTGCACCGGAAACATTCACATTTTGACAAGCAGAAAATGTGTCTTGACTTATTTGAGAAAACGGTGAGGATCCAAAACCTGAATCTACAGTATTTGCGAAATCGTGTCGTGTCATTTCGGCTTCCTGAGGCGAGCTATTGCCGACCGATCGATCGATAATGCTTCCCTCTTCACTAATTGTTTCACTGTCCACGCCATTGTTTGCCGCCCGCTCCATTTCCCTATGCACAATTACCAAATTACTACTTTGAACATCAGTTAATTCATTACTCGGTGGCGCTAACACACTGCTTTCATTTTCACTGTCATTTCTCAGTTTACTTTGGAGCCTAGTATTACGTTTTTCACACGCCATTATTGTCAAAATATTTCACACGACAACACAGAAAAGCACAATTTGAAGAGCAAAAATAAGAGAACACATTAACATAACACTGAAAATAATATCTAGTTAACTGCAGCTGCGAAATACTTGGTGCAAATCTACATGCATGCCACAACTGTTTTACTGTACAACAATGAAAAACTACAACTACAAAGGAAATTCTCTCTATAATTACGCGCTAGCAATAAACAATAGCTACACTAATTACACAAACTACAAGAAAAAAATCAGAAGATTCCAGTGAGGTACCCTCGGCTAAGGGTCGACATATGAAACGTCCCCTTTGAACAATTATACATGACTGTGCTTAAACTGACACACAATATTTTGTTAGCGCAACGCAATCTGACTTTCAAAATTCCCTACAAGAGAATGGCCCTGACTAACATTAAACTATACCTTTCACAAATCACTTACCTCACAAAAATCTTCGCTGCTCAAGCTACTGCAATACAGCGAGCGCCACTACTGCCAGCTAAATAAAAGATTCAAACTATGGAAGGCACTAACTACTGATAGGGATAGTTAGCAAATGAAAGATATTAATAGAGAACAAACAATGTATTTACCTTGATATCATCATATGTAAATATAGCAGTTCATGACAAATTACAAAACTCCGCCATCTCTCTCCCCACATCCACCACTGCTGGCGGCTCACCTCCAACTGCGCAACGCTACGCGCTGTTAACATCCAGCTGCCCCTCTACAATGGCAGACAACAATGCAAACTAGCCACAGACTGCACACAGCACAGCCAGTGATTTCATTTTCATACAGAGAGCGCTACGTGGCGGCGGCGTTACCAATATAAGAACCTAAACAGCCTACTTACATAAGAACCTAAACAGCCTACTTACATAAAGAAAACATAAACAGCCTACTTACAACCTGCAGCAGCAACGGACTGCTGAATCTCTCCCTGATGGTCCAATCGACATTGACTTGATTCAAACAAAACAAATCAGTTTAAACTTCGCCCATAATTCTTCTACGTCCGTTGTATTGGAACTAAATGTCTTCCATTCATTGTCTAAGTGAAACGCTGGCTTCTGCTTATCTTCTTGATGGATTCATTAACATTACCAATCATAGTCGCTATGATGACATCATGCTCACTAATCCCTTTCTCTGTACTGACACTGTCGATAAGGTCAGGACTGTTTGAAGCTACAAGGTCTAAAATATTTACATTGCGTGTGGGCTGAGGAACTAATTGCTCAAGGCAGTTTTTGGAAAACGTGCTCAAAAGTACTTCACAAAGCTGTCTGTCCGTACAACCTGCAGTGAATTCATAGTCGTCCCAGTTTATACTCGGTAAATCAAAGTCACCTCCAAATAATACTGTATGACCTATTTTCGCACTACTGAACGTAGACTGTCCAGGAATGATTTTACAGGTGCTACTGGGGAATCAGGTTGCCGGTAAAAGCATCTCATAAATAACTTGTGTTCCCCTGAGCCTGGCTCTCGTGTACAGATCACTTCACAGTCAGACTCAATTTCGACCTCGATAGACACAGTAGAGTGGACGATCAAGAACGAAGTGCTCGTATTAAGAAGGGTGTAAGACAAGGCTGTAGCCTTTCGCCCCTACTCTTCAATCTGTACATCGAGGAAGCAATGATGGAAATAAAAGAAAGGTTCAGGAGTGGAATTAAAATACAAGGTGAAAGGATATCAATGATACGATTCGCTGATGACATTGCTATCCTGAGTGAAAGTGAAGAAGAATTAAATGATCTGCTGAACGGAATGAACAGTCTAATGAGTACACAGTATGGTTTGAGAGTAAATCGGAGAAAGACGAAGGTAATGAGAAGTAGTAGAAATGAGAACAGCGAGAAACTTAACATCAGGATTGATGGTCACGAAGTCAGTGAAGTTAAGGAATTCTGCTACCTAGGCAGTAAAATAACCAATGACGGACGGAGCAAGGAGGACTTCAAAAGCAGACTCGCTATGGCAAAAAAGGCATTTCTGGCCAAGAGAAGTCTACTAACATCAAATATCGGCCATAATCTGAGGAAGAAATTTCTGAGGATGTACGTCTGGAGTACAGCATTGTATGGTAGTGAAACATGGACTGTGGGAAAACCGCAACAGAAGAGAATCGAAGCATTTGAGATGTGGTGCTATAGACGAATGTTGAAAATTAGGTGGACCGATAAGGTAAGGAATGAGGAGGTTCTACGTAGAATCGGAGAGGAAAGGAATATGTGGAAAACACTGATAAGCAGAAGGGACAGGATGATAGGACATCTGCTAAGACATGAGGGAATGACTTCCATGGTATTAGAGGGAGCTGTAGAGGGCAAAAACTGTAGAGGAAGACAGAGATTGGAATACGTCAAGCAAATAATTGAGAACGTAGGTTGCAAGTGCTACTCTGAGATGAAGAGGTTAGCACAGGAAAGGAATTCGTGGCGGGCCGCATCAAACCAGTCAGTAGCCAAATAAAAAAAAAACAAATTAAAAAAAAACAACACAATATCTTAATCGACGGCAATGAAGACTTCCCGTCCTAAGGTGTCTAATCTGTGTTTTCACTATGTGTTACATACCTCGCTAAGTATTTCAGTGTTGGGTTTCAGCCAGCTCTCGGTTCCGAGGATAACTTGATCACGGCAACCTTCCTGGAGAGCAGTAACTTCAGGAATTTTGTCATAAACACTTCTACAATTTACTGTTAAAATTTTAACAGTCGAAGTGTCTCCACTTGTACGCAGTCTGGGTTCGTTTCCTGTGTATCGACTGGCGAGCGTTCGTCACAGGCCCTTAAACTACTGCCTGGTCGATCCCCCAATCCGGTACGCTCTGCTTGTACGTTTGTCTCTTGTTCTTAAGAAACTTTTCTTACTCTTATTATTTCTTCCACATGTGGGGACACAACTTCTCGTGTGTCTCGTGGTACTCCTAAATTAGGCAGTGCCTTAATTACATCGTCCCCGTCATCGCCTCCACCACTCTCTTCGTCATCCTCCTGTCAGTATGACTGCTGTGACAGCAATATCAAACTTGTAAAGCAGCAGTTTGATACATGGAAGTACCCAAGTCATCACGGACGAGAGTCTTTATTGTAAGTCATTTTCTCCCTTACCACGGCAAGGGAGCAAGAGTGATGTAAATGAAACTGCGGTAAGTCATTGAGATTTAAGATACCTCTCGTTGCTCAACACAAACCATCTCTTCTATTTGTGTCCATTTTGCCATGGAATGTTCTTGTACTTGATGATCGGTCCCGTAGGTGCTTGCCCCTTCCTTTAGTAAATCATCCACCACCGTACTAGACAAACCACAAAGCTGTAGACAGACCGTAAAAATATCAGCTTACTGATCATAATTATTCGCTGTCTTAAGTTTTTGTAAATACGCGGTCCATTCACATTAACGTGACCAGCACGCATGTTCGACGTCAGCATGCAATAACCACTCACACACGGCAGGTGACAGCCCTATAAGTGGTGGGTATATAAAGCGTGTCGAGGGGACGGGGGGAGGGACGCGGAAAACAGTGCAGTCGTTCCTTGTTGTATTGCGGGAACGAAGTGATTTACCTGACATCCAAAAGGGCATGATCATTGGCTTTCGGGCCAAGGGTGAAAGCATTTCCGATACGACTAAGTTTGTTAATGGTTCACGTGCCGCCTTGGCTAAAGTATACCGTGCAAGGCAGAATGCAGTTATCCGACACCGGTGCAAAGGCAACTGTGGCGAACCATGGTACATAAATGACAGGCGTGAACGACGGCTGTGGAGATGTGTATAGGCAAATAAAAGTGCTACTATTGACCAACTGACTGGCTAGATGAAGCAAGGGGCTGTTAGCAACAGTGTCTCCTCAACGACCGTGGGCCTCCGCAGCAGGCGTCTGCTTCATGCTGATGCTGACGGAGGCTGGCATTTGCACGTCAGTAACGCAACTGGACTTTCAATAAGTGGCAACAGGTGGTCTTCTGAGATGAATCACGTTATATGCTCCATAGACGTGAAACGTCTGAAAGCAAACACCCTGTAAATATCATGGGAAAAGTCCATACTCAAGGAGGCAACGTTATGGTCTATGGTACGTTTTCGTTACATTTCCTAAGCGAATTCGTCATTCTTGAAGGCACAATGAATTAACACAAGTGTGCATCTATCTTTGTGGACCATGCCCTCCTCTACATGCAGTTTGGCCGCGCGGGACTAGCCGAGCAGTCTGAGGCGCTGCAGTCATGGACTGTGCGGCTGGTCCCGGCGGAGGTTCAAGTCCTCCCTCGGGCATGGGTGTGTGTGTGTTTGTCCCAAGGATAATTTAGGTTAAGTAGTGTATAAGCTTAGGGACTGATGACCTTAGCAGTTAAGTCCCATAAGATTTCACACACATTTGAAAATTTTTACATGCAGTTTGTTTTCCCTCTATACCATGGTACCTACCAACAGGACATGCAATGACGAAATAAATCTCGGGTGAACAGCCTGGTATGAGTGTGCATAGGACACAATATTTCGGCAATCGACCACGTTGCCATCATCAGGTGCGCTGATGTACTGACCGGCGGTGGGCCGGCGCCATGTATATGTAGGACAGTCCCCCTCCCGCTCCTCCCTCAGCTGATTCCTATGAATCGGTGCGGTCTGCACCCCGTGCGTGGTCCAGGTACAGCGTCGGTTCTCCCGCCGTCTGGACGCTGCGTCCTAGGTCTTCTCGTTCAGGAGGGTCTGCCGGCACCCCTCTCGGTATTCTTCCCTCCTCCCCCGAAGTCGGTACACTCTGGGAAATATCCTTTTTCTTCTTAATCCGGGTGATCACGGGTTCCCACGCCTTTTTAAGGATGTAACCACTGTCACTATTTAGTTGCGGCTCCCTTACTTTGATCTCTATAGCTTCTTTGATGACACAGTCCCAGTATTTGGAAGCCTGTTTCAGGACTTCGGTTTGGTCATAATCCATGCTGTGGAGTTCCGACAGGCAATGCTCAGCGATTGCCGACTTACTGGGCTGTTGCAGTCTAGTGTGCCGTTGATGTTCTCGGCATCGGTCCTCAATGGTACAAATGGTCTGACCTATGTATATGCTACCGCAATGGCAAGGTATCTGATAAAACCCTGATTTACGAGACCAAGGTTGTCCTTGACACTACCAAGAAGGCTCTTGGTTTTGCTTGGAGGACGAAAGATGGTTTTCACTTGGTGTTTACGTAAAATGCGTCCAATTTTTCCGAATAAGGCCACACAAAACGGAATAATAGCCAAGGCCGCCTCCTCCTGCGGTTCATCCTCAGTTTCCACCGGTGCTGCAGGTGTGGGATGTACAGCCTTCCGAATTTGCCCTTCATTGTAACCGTTCCTCCGAAACACGGTCTTCAGATAGTCCTACTCTTGTTGGAGACTGTCCTTGTCGGAGATGGTGTGAGCTCTGTGTAAAAGAGTTTTGAGCACGCCATTCTTTGGTGCCGGGTGGTGGCAGCTATCCGCGTGTAGGAACAAATCGGTGTGCGTCTTCTTCCTGTACACGCTGTGGCCCAAAGTGCCGTCAGCTCGTCTTCTAATCAAAACATCTAGGGAAAGGAGCATCCCATCCGTTTCGGTCTCCGTGGTGAACTTAATATTCTCGTATCTGGAGTTGAGATGTTTGAGGAAGTCTGCCAGTTTATCTCTTCCATGTGGCCAGATAACGAAGGTATCAGCGGAAGGGGGATTGTCCTATCTATACATGGCGCCAGCCCACCGCCGGTCAGTGCATCAGCGCACCTGATGATGGCAACGTGGTCGATTGCCGAAATATTGTGTCCTATGCGCACTCATATCAGGCTGTTCACCCGAGATTTATTTTGTCATGAAATACGCCTGGAGAAATTGAAGAATCACATCAGGACATGCAATGTATCACACAGCTCGCAGTGTACATGCGTGTTTCAAAGAGTA
Organism: Schistocerca serialis cubense; assembly: GCF_023864345.2. Taxonomy (NCBI): domain Eukaryota; kingdom Metazoa; phylum Arthropoda; class Insecta; order Orthoptera; family Acrididae; genus Schistocerca; species Schistocerca serialis. The sequence continues at coordinate 748,786,756 of NC_064638.1, forward strand.
CCAGGATGGATTTACGGTACGCCTCTGGCCAAACTCCCCGGAATTAAACCCAAACGAGAATCTGTGGAAGCATCTATCGATCGGGCTGTTCGTGCCACGGGGCCTGGCTGTAGTCAACATGGCTCCACATACCTGTCGGTATCTTCCGGAACTTCATTGACACTCTTCTTACACATCTCGCAGCAGTCCGCGCTGCAAAAGGTGCTTATTCAGGCTTTTGACAGGTTGTCACGTTTATATGGCTGAACAGTGTATTAGCAGTAGTTGAGAAGGGAGTGAGAGAGGGTTATAGCGTATCCCTCGTGTTATTAAATCTGTGTACTGAGCATGCGGTAATGGAAATCGAGGAGAAATTTGGAAAGCCAATTAAACTTAAGAGAGCAGAAGTAAAGCTTTTGAGGTTTGTCTACGACATTTTAATCCTGTCAAGGACGACAAAGAACTTGGAATACGGTCTTGAAAGTAGGTTCAAAGATGAATATCAACAAAAGTAAAACAAGGATAACGGAGTGTAGCCGAATTAAATCAGGGAATTAGACTAGGAAATGAGGCACTACTTCCAGTAGATGAATTTTGCTATGTGGGCAGCAAATTAATAATGATGGCACGAAGTAGAGGGGATATAAAATGCAGACTACGAAGAGCAAGAAAGCGTTTGGTGAAAAAGAGAAATTTTGTAAATACTGGATATAAATTTAAGTGTTTGAAAGTTTTTATGAAGCGATTTATAGTGGTACCCTATAGTCCCTGTATGTAATAATACAGTACACACACACACACACACACACACATATATATATATATATATATATATATATATATATATATATATATATATATATATATATATATGTGTGTGTGTGTGTGTGTGTGTGTGTGTGTGTGTGTGTGTGTGTGTGTGTACTGTATTATTACATACAGGGACTATAGGGTACCACTATAAATCGCTAGAGAGAGAGAGAGAGAGAGAGAGAGAGAGAGAGAGAGAGTATATATTATAGAGGAAGTAAAAGATGGACGATAAACAGTTCAGACAAGAAGAGACAGAAGGTTTTGGAATATACTGATACAGAAGAATGATAAAGATTATATGGGTAGGTGGGATAACTAATGAAGATGTAAGGACCGAATTAGAAGGACTTCGGCTATTCGATATGAAACGAAAATTAGAAACTCCTGCCACCGTCTGTTTTGTATTTAATTTATTTACGCAACCATTTTCGGTATTCCATTACATCATCTTCAGGCCCCTTTGTAAGTAGGCTGTTAGTAGGCTGTTTATGTTTTCTTATTGGCAACGTTACATAGCGCTCTGTGTGAGAATCACTGGCTGTGCTGTGTGCAGTCTGTGGCTAGTTTGCATTGTTGTCTGCCATTGTAGTGTTGGGCAGCGGCAGCTGGATGTGAACAGCGCGTAGCGTTGCGCAGTTGGAGGTGAGCCGCCAGCAGTGGTGGATGTGGGGAGAGAGATGGCGGAGTTTTGTAATTTGTCATGAACCGCTATATATATTATGACTATTAAGGTAAATACATTGTTTGTTCTCTATTAATATCTTTCATTTGCTAACTATCCCTATCAGTAGTTAGTGCCTTCCGTAGTTTGAATCTTTTATTTAGCTGGCAGTAGTGGTGCTCGCTGTATTGCAGTAGTTCGAGTAACCAAGATTTTTGTGAGGTAAGTGATTTGTGAAACGTATAGGTTAATGTTAGTCAGGGCCATTCTTTTGTAGGGATTATTGAAAGTCAGATTGCGTTGCGCTAACAAAATATTGTGTGTCAGTTTAAGCACAGTCCTGTATAATTGTTCAAAGGGGACGTTTCACCTTGACTGACGTAATTTGGGTGGAATCCAATCTGGGGTGCAGTCATAACAGGAGCGAATACAAAATAACCGCTGCAGATAGATCTCTGGTTTACACACTATACCTTCGTTCGTCAGTCGAGTCGTCGGCTGATGAATGAAGGTATAGTGCCATGTAAATCACAGAACTAGGGGCAGTCGTTATTTAATACTGGCTCCCGTTACACTGCACACGAGATAGGATTCCAAACAGTTAACATTGCTCAAAGGGCCTGGAGATTGTGTAATGGAATACCGAAACTGGTTGTGTAAATAAAGTAAATACAAAAGAGATGGCTGCATGTGTTTCAATTTTCAAAGATGAGATCGGCTGATAGGACAAGTCCTAAAGTGTGTGTGAGTGTGTGTGAGTGTGTGTGTGTGTGTTTGTGTGTGTGTTTGTGTGTGTGTGTGTGTGTGTGTGTGTGTGTGTGTGTGTGTGTGTGGGTGGGTGGGTAGATGGGTGGGTGAGTGGTTGCATGGATGTTTATGTGGAGGAGGGGGGCATGTAGGGGAGTAAGCAGATTCAGTTGAATGTATGCTGCAGTTGTTATGCAGGAATGAAGAAACTTGCACAGAGTAGGGTAGCATGGAGAGCCACATCAGATCAGTTTTCAGACTGATCACCACAACAACATTATTAGTCTCATGACATCAGTAGAAGGAAACGTTAATAGGAAGCCAACAACACATTAATATCTCACTAGCATACTTACATGTTTCTAATCATATCACTTAGGAGCAGTCACAATTTCTTTGTAGGTAAAGCAGTTGGTATAATCCACGTGTGACATGCTACTGTTTTTCCTATTCCAGCTCATATGGTGCTCGGGTTGTCGCTAGTAACAGAACAACCTGCGTGTCTCTCTGTAACAGGAAGTTGAAATTTTGGCAGCAAGATAGGTCAATTGGGCTACCCCCACTAACCTAACCCCCTCCCCTCTCCCTCCCCGCTTCACACAGAAAATTGCAGGAAGTTAAAATACTATCAGGACAATGCAGCACACCCTGGCTACCTCCACTAACCCAAGAAATGGCGGGAAAATAGGTCACTTGGGCTACCTCCACTAACCTAAGTTATCCAACCGCCACCTCTTCCTAGGAATTGATGGGAAAAGACTCAGCCTGTGCTGGATAGGATGGACATAAGTCCTTATTTTGCAGGCAGTCTTTATTTAAACAATCAGAGGCAGTACCTCCATCCAGTGTATTCACTACAAGGTCCGGAATCCAACTGACGTAGTACACAGTACCACCACCTGAGGGTGCCGTCATCCCTACTGTGACATAATGCAAGATGGCGGTCTGGGGGGGAAATGGCTAGAAAAGGACTCAGACCACTCTGGGCTGTTGGAGAGAGGAAGGAATGTACTTTATTTTTTTTGGAACAGTTTATTTAGGGACGAATTTCACGTAGTTTATTTATTACACTGATACAAAACACTCGCCCTGACTTGCTTGGGGTCACAGTAAACAGTCTGCAGACCTGCGAACTACTTGTAAATCCCTGAAATAATGCAATACACAGATGCACAAACACAGAACTTCGTAAACTACCGAAATACTGCAGTACACAGCATAAAGACCTGCAAACTACTCGTAAATCGCCGAAATAATGCAGTACACTCATGTGCAGATACACAAACAACGTGTAAATTCTAAAAAAAAATAAAGCATGTAAAAGGACCTGCAAAAATATTCACAACGCTTAAACAGCCCAAAATAATGCACTGTACAAACACACATTACAAGTAAAAAACGCTTTTGAACTATAGCTCCAACCTGCGCATGCGCAGACGCCAGCCAGCGCCATCGCTCTCGCGCCACTGCCACCTACAGCAAGCAGGTAAAAGTCGTTTCTGTTTGCGGGTATACAGAGTTCTTCGAGTGTTATACTGACATCACATGTCTATGTAAATAAGAGCCTAGTCACCCTCTGGGCCAGGTGTGCATGTTTACCAGTGCTGGCATGAAACCTCTCTACCTATGGATACTGATGTCACAAGTCACGCTATATAAATCTGTTCCACTGCTTCTCAGAATAGCACAGGCTGTATTGTTCCTAGCGCTCCCAATGGGAAATGCGAGCTGCATCTAGCGTGCACGGGTTTACCAGCCAAGTGTGGCTGGTGCATTGCCACAAAATGCTTGCATAGCTGTAGACCATTGCAAGCACATCTAAAAGGCTCTCAGTGTTGTACTGATGTTACATGGCTATGTAAATGAGAGCCAAGTCGACCTCTCGGAAACAGAAAAGTCCCACAAAAATAGTTAATGGTCGCTTTTGTAGGATCTTTCGTGATGTCTCAGCTTATCTGCATGGAAATTCTAGCCCTAACAGGAGCTGTTTACGAAAATAGCTCAGATTCACACTGAATGCATTTTTCCTGATGGTCCTGACGAGGCACCCCGTCCATCACATTTTACCCCTCCTCGAATTCGCTAAGACCTGCTTTCAACAAACATCTCCGAAACACAAACATTCTCACCGCTATGTAGTGGCTCCCATGTCCTGGCACAAAGGATGTATTGTGAATGAATGGAGCATTATGATTGGCTGTTACTAAATTTACCCACCAAACTGCTGATGTCGCCGGTTTGGAAGCACTGTCCGTCTTTTTTTCTGCAGACGCGACTATCAGTGGCAATTTTTTTTTTTTGTACAGATCGCCATATTGCACTGACAATTAAACCCTGCAGTGTGACCTACTGATCGTCAACTACCTCACACATATTCACCGTGCCGCTGTGTAGCGCCCATCGGAGGAAACTACCACCATAAACGCGGCCCATGACCACAGCCCTGGAAGAGCGTGTCAACCAGAGAGAGAGGCCAACCAGAAGTGGAAGACCTAGCATCCCAGAGAACACAATCAATACTCCCAGTGCAAACACTCTTTGTACTGAATCTTATCAAATTTCCGCAGAGCATATACGCGACACACGCGGTCCTGAAGGCAACGCAACGCAAACTGGGTATTAGTTCACTATTCACCCAAGCAGGGGAAGCTTCAAGCCAATTCGTCACAAGCCGTAAGCTTTCTCGGACTCTCTGAACTGCTGTACAATGGATGGGCAATCCCCATCTCTGAACAAAGGTGTTACTGTTTCCGGCTTTGATCTGTTTGCTTGCTGCTACGCCCTGTACGGTCATCTTCAGACTCACAAGAATATTGGGAACCAGACACATTTATAAGTGTTACTAAAATTAAATATTAGGATTGCTGCCATAGTCTTACACTGAGCAATGTACTGGATATATCTCCTCTTCACGACCATGGTTCTGGAATAAATCTCAGTGCCTATAGCGCACACAATTTTCCATGTAAAACAAAGTCTTTCATTCCCCTTGCGGTTATCATACCGTTGAATCTATACCTCCCTCGTGAAAGGACACACAGTAGCGACCATCAGACACTCAAACATATACCTCGAAGACTGTTCTACAAAGTTTGGGTTGGTTTCCCTCAGCACAAAGGTGTCACTGTTTCTGGCGCCGACCTGTTTGCGTCCTTGCTTGCTTTCTACACACATCTCCAGACTCTGGGATTTCAAGAACACATGTATTTTCACATGGTTTGCCAGAATATTATACCACTTATGCGATACTTCTCGATATCAAGCACATAGCAGTATCCTACTGATCGCTCGTGCAACATAATTACGAGGATTTAGACTGGAAATTATTTCTCTACAAACCCGAAACTTTATCGAGATGGAGCGTGCTGTAAACCATTGAATAACTAGAAACTTATTACGTCTGCGAAGGCCTTTTCGTGAAAACTAGAAAAAAATAGAGGAAACTGGTATTTCCACTCGAAAATACCGATGTCGGTGATACAACAGTTTCCAAATCATCATTATAATTTAAAAACTCAACTAAGGTGTTTTTCAGGTCTAGAGAACCAGAAAACGTGTCCTCCACCCGTCTTTCACCTGCTAGATGCACTCAACACACACCACAACCAATGTTCTCTCAACCAAATAATGAGGAGAAATGTGAAGAAGCAGTAAATCGGACAATTTACATGGGAGGGAATAATGGTCCAGCGTGAACACATGTCCATATTGAATTTTCTCAAATTTCCACGCGATCGCGAAAGCTATCCTCGCAAAAGCTATCCAACACATACTAAGTATTACTTCCCTATTCGGCCGTCTAGAGGACGACACGATTAAGTCAGCTACATTCCTGCATCCCAACAGGCCTTCCCATTTGGACGGCGCCTGCCATTAACGGGAAATGCGAATCATTCCCGCCACAGGCCACCCGCTATACTTACAATTAAATGTAACAACTGCGGTCGCAGTTGAATGGCATTCGACAATGAGTGAAGTATCGGAAATACACCCTGCTGACGGCTGTGGCTCCCGAAATAGAAATATCTGCACCATTCTTATGACTTGACATACTTTTCCCTTTGCTATCACAGTATTCCATGTCAAATCCATACCTTCGTTACGACTGGACATAGTCATTTCCTTTGCACATGTCACAACACAAACACATACTTTATAAGCCTGATGCTCATGGCGAACCTATCATGCGTTCCCTACTACTAAGTATCATACTTCGTCAATAACTGATTGCTGGCAATAAGAATAATACAGACTGGAAATCAACGATGGGTGGACATGTCTAATCAGTTTTTCTTGCGAGTGGCACCACTGTGTCTTAGAAAGAGAAACATAATCGTCTTACAGACGGCCAGATGTTAAAAAACTTGATCGCAACAACTACTGTATGTTACTGTCACAAGCGCTCTTGGTTCTATAGGTGCACACAAGCATGTATGTTAAAAGCTATATTGGCTATATAAATCGACGTATGGCACTACCTCTGAATGAAGTGGTTTCTTCCAGACAAGTACCGTGACACTGAATGTAGATGGTGATCACCGGAGTGTATAGTATCAGACCAACAGTGCGACTACACATTTCCAATGGTGCAATCTCGTAATAAAATTATCGAATTTAGAAAGTGATTCAGGTAAGGATAAAACCGGTATTTGCAACTCCCTCACGCCGCCGCCACTAGATATTTCTCCAGTATTTACAACGCATTGCCATGTCAGAGGTTCGGTGATATATCGACTGGGTTATAGGCGATGTTTGATTGAGAAGGATCACAAACAGTAGATGGTGTGCTGATTGAGGTCTTAAGAAATGTAAAAAATGGTTCAAATGGCTCTGAGCACTATGGGACTGCTGAGGTCATTAGTCCCCTAGAACTTAGAACTACTTAAACCTAACTAACCTAAGGACATCACACACATCCCTGCCCGAGGCAGGATTCGAACCTGCGACCGTAGCGGTCTCGCGGTTCCAGACTGCAGCGCCTAGAACCGCACTTGGGCCGGCTAAGAAATGTACACTGGCTTTTCAGATCCCTAGTGTTACGCTATCGCTAGAAATGCCGTCTGGGATTTGGAATCAAGTCTCCCCATTCAACCACATAGCTGCGTTGGATCCTATGGAGAAGTCCTTTAATGATTACAATCACTAGTGAATCATATTTCTGGCACTCTCATATCTCGAAAAGAGTCACCTTTCTCAAATCTATCTACTACAGTAAAATTCCAACGTCATTTTAGGTAGTCTCTACGCATCTTGCAACTACACAGATAACATCCTCAGTCTTTTTAAAATGATTCAGACATCGATTATAAATTATTTTACTAATCAGCATTCAACAAAAGCAACATCAATCTTTTCTTGAAGTCAGTTCTTCACGTAGAACGCATTGTACTATTTCTTGTCACGAATTTGAAAGACCGGTCGTCCAGCACCGTATTGTGTACTTTAGTCATTCTTAGGGTACTATTTCATCGAGTGGTACGATTTTGGGGTATCCATTAAGCGGATCGTCGTCAGCAAAAGTACTGCTATCTTTGAATTCAGCCACCTAATTCTCAACTGTTGAAAATAATTTAGCACACTGATTAGAAACTTTCAACAACATAGGATGAAACTTCATTGGCGATAAACTACCTGAAAAAAAGTAAGTTTATGACTGCGTGGTATTTAAAGTTATCCTTCTGGACAAAACATTCACAAAACATCTACTTTGAATATCTGCTGGAAGGGAACTAATCTGCAAATCAAGTTGGCACTTGAAAGGGAAATGAAGTTAAAGCTTGAATGTTCCGTCGACGACAAGACCCTAACAGACGGAAGACAAACTACAATCCGAGAAAGAACGTCCTGAAATATGCCTTGAGTGATTTAGGGACATCTCTGAATACCTAAATCTCGATAGCCAGATGGGGATTTCAGCAGGCACTCTCCAGAAAGATGGACCAGGACATTACTACTGCGCCAGCTCGCTAGGTTTGACCCTTAACTTACGTTATTGCGCAACATGTACGAACGGAACGAAAACAAAATTTCATTGAAGTGTAGTCCACCTTGTAAGGTAAGGATGTCACACAGGAGTGCCCGTTAGCGGTCGCGCGGGGTGTTAGAACACTCCAGTCATCCTTATCGATGGATTATTACATAATGGATAGGTGTATAACGTCATGTTCTTTGGTACCGTTCAAGGACGTAATATGAAAGTTCTGAGTAACAATAGAATCTACAATGGAAGCGCAAGTTCCAAGAAAACACGCAACAATGTGCCTTGGGGTGTTATCGACACCCAGCGCGTCTCTTTATGTTGCAGTGCTGCGAGAAAGCGCACAGTTCTATTCTGTAGCAGCTGCTTGTACTTTGTCGTTTTCAGTTAAAACAGCTTGGATCGTTACGAAATAGAACAAGAAAGAGTGCGAAAGCTTCTGGAAGATATCTTGGACGAAAGTTTTGAAGGAGGAGAAGAAGAAGAGGAGGAAATAGACAGTTGTGAAGTTCTCTCTCATCACAGTGACACGGAAACGGGGGATGAACACAACCTGGAACTGGAACCGCAAGTAAGTGCAGCGTATAATGAAAGCAAGCATGATTTTTTTATTGGAAAGGGTAAGATTACAAAATGGATGAAAAGTTGCCCTAGTCGCAAAGTAAGAACTAGAAGTGCAGACCTCATTATTCATCTCCCTGGTGTGAAGGCTATCGCAAAATCTGTGAAAACTGCTGTGAACTGTTCTTCGATATTTATAAATGACATAATAATTAGAACGATTACATCGTATACAAATATTTAGATACAATACATTGCATCAAATTCCACAAGAGACGGTGATGCCAAACCAACAAATGAGGAAGAAATCATATCTCTTCTGAGTCTGTTGATATTAGCTGGGCATTACAGGGCAGGACACCAAAATCTGGAAGACTTATGGGACACAAATGGTTTTGGAATTGCAATATTTCATGCAACAATGAGTTTACGGCGCTTTCGTTTCTTGTTGCGTTGTTTGAGATTAGATGATATTCGAGACATACCACAGCTTAGAGAACTTGATAGCCTAGCTGCTTCAGAGAAGTGTTTGAATTATTCATGTCAAACTGTGACAGTAATTGTACTGTGTCTGAATATACGACAGAGGATGAACAACTGGTTGCATTTAGAGGCAAATGCAGTTTCCGACAATATATACCAAGCAGGCCTGCGAAATATGGTTTGAAAATTTTCACCTTATGTGACGCAAGAACATGGTATAATTTGGGGATGGAAACCTACGTTGGCAAACAGCCAGAGGGTCCCCTTGCACTGTCAAACTCGCCTAAGGAGATAGTAAATAGACTTGTACGGCCTATCTAAGGTACAGGACGCAATGTGACACTAGACAACTGGTTTTGTTCCATACCACTGGTTGAAGAGCTCCTGAAAAAGAAACGTACAGTAGTAGGAGCCCAGCTGGTTCTCACTATCTGAATTCCACTGAGCAGGAGTGTTGGTGCTCTCGCCTCCTCGCCAGACCGCTACCACGCTGAGTGCAGTCCTGCAAGAATAACAGCTTTCACTTATGGAGGACGCAGATGCCAACATTTAAATGCCTCACACGCCGCTGTATGTCCTGTTCATCCCGGTCTATAAAGAGTGTCGCAGGAGGAGTGATCAGTATTCAGCAATAGGACAGGAAAGATCATTTGAAACAACAATGTGGGCTCTGAAACGCACAACTTAAGAGCTCTAAAACACATCCTTTCTATTTGAACAAGTGCTCATAGCTCTAAAGGTACGCCTACGGATTTTAGGTCCCACGTTTACCAGGCATTTTTTTCTTGTTTTGATCCATATTACTTCCTCCAAAAATATAGAAAGCAAAGAGCTAGCGGCAGGAGAGATTTCTTTCACAGTGTCAACTATGAAGTGCCCATAGCTCTTAAGGATTGCATTTTAGAGCCCATGTTTACTAGAATATTCTGTTTCGAATGACCGTTTCTGTCATATTTCTGACTATTGACCACTCTTCCTAGGACATTCTGCATTTAAGATATTCCGAAACTAACGAGGATAAAATACAACGAGCAAAAGATTTTCTGCAACTTGTACAGAAATCAGACAGCAATTCTAAGACTTGAAGGACATGAAAGCGCAGCAATACTTCAAAAAGGAAGTGAGACAGGGTCGTAGCTTAACCCCGATGTTATTCATTCTGTACACTGATCAAGCAGTGAAGGAAACTAAGAAATAACGGTGAAAAGCGGTTATGTTTCATGGAGGAGAAATAAAGACTGCGAGTAATTTTGTTGGCATGGCTATCTTCCGCAGCAGCTGTTGTAATCGGTTATTATTGATTTTTCTGTCAAGCTAATAAAATGTCGTGTGACTAGGGCCTCCCGTCGGGTAGATCGTTCGCTGGGTGCAAGTCTTTCGATTGGACGCCACTTCGGCGACTTGCGTGTCGATGGGAATGAAATGATGATGATTAGGACAACACAACACCCAATCCCTGAGCGGAGAAAATCTCCGACCCAGCCGGGAATCGAACCCGGGCCTTTAGGATTGACATTCTATCGTGCTGACAACCCAGCTACCGGGGGCGGACTCTGTCAAGCTTACTGTAGTTAAGGAGTATTTTACATCAGTTGCGTTTCGCCTTTATTTACAAAGCATCCACTGGTGTCATTCTGGAAATACGGATCCGTAACATGTCTAAAAACTAAACTTTGCCCGAACAGGCCATGAAGGTCAAATGGTAATGACCGGCCGCCGTGTCATCCTCGGCCCACAGGCGTCACTGGATGCGGATATGGAGGGGCATGTGGTCAGCACACCACAGTGTCAGTTTTCGAGACCAGAGCCGCTACTTCTCAATCAAGGATCTCCTCAGTTTGCCTCAGAGGAACCCTGCATGCCAACAGCTTTCGGCAGACGGGATTGTCACCCATCCAAGTGCTAGTCCATCCCGACAGCGCTTAACTTCGGTGATCTGATGGGAACCGGTCCGTAATATGTCAGTACGCCAAAACGGACATATATGAGGAGATCAAGTCCCACAATTTTCAGCTTTTCTAATGCTGTAGTCAACGACGAGTAAATTTTCCCACGATTTCAAATTGAAGTCCTAGGTTGGTTCCTTACCTTTACCCTCCGAAATTCTGATTATTAATCACAGAGAAGTTTAAAATTGTGGGATTTCACCCAACAGAATGGGGTAAAGTCCCGCAGAGTAGATCTTTGCCCCATTCCGGATAAACAAGGATAAAAATGGATGACTACGTAATAAAACACTTGAAATAACCGTTTGCAGCATTGTTGTATTGTTACCAAACACAATACTGAACTGAAACGTCTCGTAATTTGGATACAATGCTTAAAAATACTTGTAAGAAACTATAACATTCTTCTCCACGAAAGGAGATTAAAACTGTAACTTGAAAAAGAGTTCAGTTTCTGAGGCTAAACTATCTAGATACCTAGGAAGTAATGTACTTTGTTAGGTCCTGTGATCCTTTCTTGAAGTCCCAGACTCTCGTTGTTCTCTTCCTTCTTCTTCGGATAATTCTTTGCCAAATTGTAAGTCCATTGCTATATCTGAGCTGCTGTCGTGATCTGAAAAGTCTGAACCTATCTCGGAAGAACCACCAACAAGCTGTTTGATCTGTTTTCTTTCTTTTTTGGCACTGATGTAACGAAATGTAGCTTCCGTCGCTTTGTTTCTGTAGCACGCTCTTTTCTATCTTCGGCACATCTTTCTTTCCCAGTGGCAAGCTTTTCTTTTTCCATTTATTTTTTTCTTGCATTCGTTCTTTATTAGGTGTCGACGTTAGAAGCACAGATTTCAATGCTTTGCCAGAATGTTTGCCCAGAATCTTTATTTTAAACAGCGGAATTACATCTTTAGGCGAGATAATCACACGCAGTGTGGGTTGAATGTCATCTTATGCGAGATTGTAACTGAAGATTAGTCGTCACATTATTGGTGCTGCAGGTATTAATTCCAAACCAACTACGGGGATTTGCCCCATTTCGCCATATTCTGACAAATACACCATTGTTGATTCTGAGGACTAACTGGAACAATTACTTCCAAGCGAAACTGAAGCTTGAATGCAGTAGTGTCAAAGAGTAATTCGTTAATTCCTCTTTTTTCAAGAAAAATCAGAAAAGTTACATGTAATTACTAAAAAACAAACTTACCTCACTTTCTAATTTCTGGAGCGACCTGCCGGGACGAACTTTCATGGAACAATAAGTTAGAATAGGAGAAACCTGCCACATGATGATTAGCTCCTGAATCGATTGCAATCAATTCTAAAACTCTGTGCGGGTATTTAGCCCAGGCGGGGCTTTAACCCCATCTCCATTATGTACCCATATTTCTAAAATGACCACAGAGAATACTTTGTAGCTAAAAACGAAATGCGTCTGGTGTTAAACACTCCTCAAGTACAGCAAGCTTAAGACGAAAAGTGATACTTTGAGGTTTGCCAACGAGGTAGTAATCCCGCCAAACGGCAAAGTACTTGGGAGATCAGTTGAACAGAATGGACGGTGTCTTGAAAAAAAGTTACTGGATGAACATCAGCAAAGTAAAACAAGATCAGTGAAACTCAGTCCACCCAAATGAGGAATTGAGATTGGGAACTGAGTCACTAAAACTAGTAGATGAGTTTCGCTTGTTGAGTAGCAAGATAACTAAGGATGGCAGAAGTACCAATAGTAAGAAAAGCTTTTCCGAAAAAGAGAAATATCTTAATATCTAATTAAAAATTTAAGTGTTAGAAAGTCTTTGTTTGTAGGTATTTGTCTAAAATATATCCTTATTCAGGAGTGAGTCGGTAACTATAAACAGTTCAGACAAGAAAAGAACAGAAGCTTTTGAAAAATAATGTGACGCTACAGAAGAATAGTGAAGACTAGATGAGTACATGGAACAACTATCGAAGAGGTACTGAATAGAAACGAGGAGAAAAGACATTTATGGCAGAATTTGACTAATATAATTCGTAGGTTGAATGAGACACATTCAAGAAAAAGTTAGCGAAAAGGACAATGCGGGGGGATAAAAATTGTTGAAGAAGACGAAAGGGTGAATGCTTAAGTAGATTCGGATAGACGACGTCGCAGTAGTTATTCAGAGACGAAGAGGCTTGTACATGGTAGAGTAGCTCGGAGAACTGCACCAGGCAAGTCTTTGGATTGATCACAGCACAACTTACATTACTTGCGTATAGCATACTGATGCATCAGTTAGAAAAAAGTTCTAAGTTCGAATATAAAGAGTGTATTTTGAACTGCTTTATGTATGTGTAGTATGAGTTGGTCAAGATATATCACGTTCGATGCAATATTTTTTTAGCTGAAATTATATTTTTTATTTTTCCTTGCTTTATGGAAATTGGTAAGCATTTCCACCAAGTAAGATGCCGTGTCATTCAATCTATGAAAGATTTTCACACAGTTGTGTGTTTTCTGTGGGTTAAAGCTCCACACATACTTTTAGCACTCTACGAGTCGGATCTGATAAGCCTGGTAAAAAAGCAAGAAAAAATGTTTGCTTCGTAAACAACTCACCTTACTTCTCGACATAGTCTCCACTGAAGGATGTAGGCTTGGCCTAGCGATCCTCCAGCATTTTCATCCCAGTGGAAAAATACCTCTGACAAACTCTGCAAAATACTCGTTGACTGCAACAATCACTTCCTTGTTTGATGAAAATTTCTTCTCAGCAAGCCAAATGTTCAAGTTAGGGAACAGAAGGAAGTCACTTGGGGACTAAGTCTATGAGTAGGATGGACGAGGAACCAATTCATGCACTGTCACCATTATTATCGCTGATGTGTGTGATGGAGCATTATCCCGGTGAAAGGATTCTTTTTTGCGTCTTTTTTAGCCAACTCAAGTTTAAAACAATACAGCAGTGAAGCATAAGATTGTTCTCTTATAGTATTGCTTTTTTTCCAAATAATTGAAGAATTCCTTGGGAATTTCAAAAAATAGTGGCCATCACCTTGCCAGCAGACAAAATTGTCTAGTCCTTTTCTGGAGCATTTTCACGAGCCCTTGTCCATTGCTTTAACTGCCTTTTCAACTCTGCTGTGTAATGATGGCTCCAAGTTTCATCAAAAATCACAAATCTGAGCAAAAAGTCTTTGGGATTGCGATTAACCGTCACCAGACATTGTGCTGAAATGTGCCAGATGCGCTTTTGGTCGACTGTGAGCGATCGCGGCACCCATCTCGCACACATCTTCTTCATAGCCATTTCTCCATGCAGGATTTATGCACTCGCTGACTTGACATAACTAGATTCTCAGCAATCTCACGAATTTTTATTCAGGGTGCTACATTACCATATCATGGATTTTGTCGTTGGTTTCTTTTGTGATGAACTCAATTGGACGGTCGGAGTGTGCTTCGTCTTTAGTGCTTGTCCAACTACATTTAAATTCAGTAATCCAAAAGTAAATGGTCTTCAAGGTGGTGCAGAGTCCACGTGAACTTCATCCAATTCTGTTTTGATTCGTGCAGCAGTCAAACCCTTCAAATGAAAATGTTTAATAACCGCACGAAACTCGGTTTTCTCCGTTTTCAGTCGCAGTCGATTTACTGACCAATGCTGACGACTGTCAACATTGAACTGTACGCTGTCCGTTTCTGAAGTTCGGTATACGATCGTTGGAATAATCAAGCTTACCAACCACGAAGGTGCAAAAAAGATGTTCCATTGTTTCATGGAAATTTACCACACTTATCAAACTACCTCGTACTAGTTATAAAATAGACATACCTGATAACCGTTGAAGTACTTACTACTATACTCGTCGGCATTTTCACATTCCAGGAGAGACGCCGTTATTATTCTTCTGGACAAGTGGAAGTAGAGCGGAATGGTATAGTGTGTGCAGCCGCCAAGTGACTTTGCGGGCGGTGCTGGCTGCCGCGCTCTACTTGCCGTCGAGGAGATGGCTTGTGCACCACCTGTATTGAAATAAGTGAAAGCAAACAACACATTTCCTGTGCGTGCGGAGGAAGTGTCCAAAGAGACGTGACTACCTCTTCTGATGGATGAACTAAATAGCGTTGAGGTTCTGTCGTCTCACACTGTCATCAAAGAACCACATTTAACAGATTATGCTATATCCTAACTGCAGAGTCTAAGATATTCAACTTATTTACTCTTCTTTTTACGTCGCTGTAAAACGAGTGCGAGTGGTTGTAGTGTCCACATTTTGTATTATTTGGTTATCTCCTTAAAACACTTGGTGAAACACGCACTTCTTCATCTTAGGAATACTGCAGTACACTTAGAAGAATAGAAAAAAAAAGATATATAACAGCTACTGTCGAAGGTGGCCACCCAGATAAACTTCCGCTAGAATTTAATTTGTTACGTACACAGTGCTGGTTGATCTATTTTATGTAAATGACCAACCAGCCACGCAAACCGACACCATTATTATGATATTTCTTTGTAGGTATTACTATTTCTTTGTCAGTATTATTGTTTTAAGACAATCGGATAAAGTTTTAAACATTTTCAAACGCACACCTAATTATAAATTAAATCCTTAGGTGTAACTTCATAACTGTTTCAAATATCAGGTGATTGGGAACCTCAGGCTGACGTCAACAATGAAATTTGATAGCAAATTGGAAGAAGGTATGAGAACCAGGGAAAAAGTTCTGAGCTAGAAAAAATAAGAACATACCTCGTTAGGAAAAGTCGGATCCTACAAATCAAGTATTTAGCTTTCGCAACGCATCTTGATTTATTATCTTAAGCCAGAGAATATGTATAAAAGAAGTTCGGTAGAGACTGAAGAGTAACCTGAGTTAAAATTTTGTACAAATTTACTTAGTCAGTATATGGAGTGCAGACACGAGGGAGAACTGTGTATAGAGATCAGGGGCTCCAAAATTTTAAAAAAGTGGAATATCTCAGAAAATGGATTCTGTATTCTTGGATACAATGCAACAGAAAGTATAAAGAGGCAAGAGAGAATCACAATACTTACAATGAAGGCACACTACCTCACAGGGCCAAATCCTAATACTGTGGTTTAGGAAAAAACCCAGGAGCGTTATATATCTGAGAGAAAAAAAAGAATCTTATCCTTTGAAAACATGTGGGAGCCACATAATACAATTTATTTTTCTTATATGGAAATAAGGATACTGATGTATAGCCACGTTTTTTTACTTTGGCAACTTTTGGTGACTCTTGGCACATACTAAACACACCATTTTCATTGTAAACACTATATCTGATATATTTAATAGGTTTCACGGGACTATGCGAGGCAAAACTACTTGGTCGTGGAACAGGTCAGTAAACAGGTTACAGAATACTTATTAGAAAACTTGTAAATAAAAGAATTTAAAAAATTGTGCGAAAGTATAGTATTAAATAACAAGTTATGGAGAAGTTCTGCGACGAAGTGCTGTACAGAATAGATGGGGTGTGTCACAACTACACCTTTCAACTTAGAATTGAAGACTTTGGATTTATCACTCGTTTCTTTGTTCTCTTGAAGCCCATTGAAAATTACACCGGGTAATTAATCTCGGTCTGTGATGAGTATCTTCAAGACCTACAAAATAATAATACAGAGGTATCTTGCCGTGCAAAATGCACCAGATATTGTAAGTCAGACAGTCAGAGACCAGTTTATGCGTAAACGACACGTTCACATACCTGAGCAATTTTTCAGTCACATCGGGCCAACATATGTACAGATGATACAGTCGGAAAATAATAAGCCGAAATATCTTCGTCATTTTATATAAAAATAAAAAGATTTCTGATTTCGTTGCTTCTTAAGTTTGGTGCACTTTGCGCGGCAAATGCCTCTGTTTTATTACTTTATAGGTCTCGAAAGTGCTCATATAAACTTAAAATAATTACCTGATGCAAAATATTGTGGCCCATAAGTGGAATAAATAGATATAAGAAAACTTTCCTTGATCACCGTGAATTTTTCTTGGGCTCTCTCACAGTTGGGTTTAAGGAAGTAGTATGCAAGAGACCCAAATGGTTTCGGTCTATTGTTCCCCGAGTGAATATTGCAGTTTCTTCTAACTGACAGAATGCTGCCAGCAACACATCACGTAATGGAGTATATGTACAACGGTAGCAATGCTTATGCAAGCGCAAAAAATTATCATTTATGACTGTCACACCCATTCGGTTATACAGACTTCTTATTATGCTTTAAAGCATGACGAAATTAGCACGTGTATCTTGAGAGTACTACAACCGCCCATCGCTATGAATGACCTACGTCAGAGTAGCCTATCTCTCTGGCACGGCGCTCCGGCGCAGCAGTAGCGCGCAGAATGTGTTTACTCTTCGTGCGTATTGACCTTGGCAGGCGTTCAAAAGTAGCCTAAGAGCGGAGTGGCCTCGTTCTACAAACGAGAACTGAGAACATGTTTACGTATAAGTACATTTTCATTCTGCAGTGGAGTGTCCGCTGTTGTAAAACTTTGAGATAAACTGAAATTGTGTGATGGACTGCGATCGAACCTGAATGATTGCCTTTTGTGGGCAATGCCATTATCCACTGAGCTATCCACATGTGACTCACGACCCCGCGTGAAGCTGTTAAGTCAGCTTGGTTCAAATGGCTCTGAGCACTGTGGGACTTAACTTCTGAGGTCATCAGTCCCCTAGAACTTAGAACTACTTAAACCTAACTAACCTAAGGACATCACACACATCCATGCCCGAGGCAGGATTCGAACCTGCGACCGTAGCGGTCGCGCTGTTCCAGATTGTAGCGCCTAGAACCGCTCGGCCACTCCGGCCGGTTAAGTCAGCTTGTCGCAGGTCTTTGGATAGTCAAATCGATAAGACTATGGAAGGCAAGATTCTTGACTTTGAGTACTGGTCCACCACAGGAACTTGTAAATTATTTCTGTTTTCTATAAAAAGAAAGCGGTAGGTGTCCAGTGTGCTAGGAGGTTATTAATTTTTTTAAAAGTACTCTTTGCAATGCAACTAGTAGGAGAGGCACAGGTGCTTTTGCGTGCTAAAGAACCTAGTTACTACGACAGATTTCTAGATGTTGCGCGAACAACACGTAGCCTGATGTATGTAATGTGGTATACGAAGATGAAGTAAGCAAATAAGGAAACTTACAAGCAGTCTGTACACATTGCACTACTAACGTGGGCAAATGGAGCACATTAGCCTATTAGGTTTTTATAAAAAGTTGTAAGCATTGACCTTGATACTACAGAGAACGAAATTTCTGAATTGGCGAAGTTTGCGAACACATCGTTAGCCACTGCGGGGAGAGTGAATAAAGAGTGGCTTTCCTTTGGTGAATATCCATACTGTCCATACTGCGAACTGTCGAGCACTTGGTGTCCCTGATGTTCAACATGAACGTCGACTGTGTGTGTGAAGGGCAGCCTGAATGCTACAGAGGAACAGCTTATCGTGGAAATAAAGCAGTGGGCGACCAGACGCATGTGCTCTTTTGCTTACGGGCCTCGGGAGCAGATACATTGTGTCTCCATCTATGCCAGCGACAATTCTGATACATTTTGTCCAAGCGAAACCCCACAGTTCGAAAGTACGTAAGCAAAGTCGTTGTTATATAACATCACGGGTAAACCTTTGTTTACTACCTGTTCCAATCTAACTGATACTCAGCTCAAATTTGTTGCTTTTTTGCTTACGGGCCTCGGAAGCAGATAGATTGTGTCTCCATCCATACCAGCGACAATTCTGATACATTTTGTGCAAGCGAGACCCCACAGTTCGAAAGTTTGTAAGGAAAGTCGTTATATGACATCATGAGCTTATTTTGAATAAATCTTTATTTACTACCTGTTTCAATCTAACTGATACTCATCATGAATTTTGTCATTTCAGCGGACGTGGCGTCGTCATTAATGTGTTGTCAATAATAAAATAAAATTATAAGAAGCGATCAGAAGTCAGCGTCGTCGGAGGGATGGAATGCATTTAGAAATCGTGTAACGTCACTACAACGTCCATTTCCATATTTGCTGTTGTTCTGAGGAGTGTAGTCTGCGTACTGACCAACTGGACAGCTAATTTCTGCTTGAATCTTTAAATTTTATTTGCGTTACTGACTTTCGACTCGGTCGCTTCGGGACGATGGTTCCTTACCTCAAAACTAATACACTTACCCTTCTCTATCATCCATGGAAGTTTATAACATCATCACGGAATCACCCTGTATAGAGGGCAACAATACTTTTTATGTTGCCTTGTGATCAGATAAATTGAAACTGGACGCAAATAATGGTTTGTTTTTTAGCAGCTCATGGCCTTATACTGTATAAAAAAAATTTCCTTTAAAAGAAATGAATTTTCTCGATAGTAACAAAACTGCACTGTTGCTGTTCGTTGATGGGCAGTCTCCTCTATAGAGTCACGTTCAAGGGCGTGGGCGCCCATGCCCGGGGGCAAGGGGGAGTGCGCTCCCCCTTCCCCCCCCCCCCCCCCCCCCAGCTATCAAGGAAAGGAATAAATATAGTATAGACAGGTGTTTTTCTTTAAAGAAAATCATTTAAAAGTCAGTATTAGTAAGGTTTTTAACAGAGTTGGCACTGAAACAGTTTTTTATCGCTACTTACAAGTCTCCAATCGTCTTCTAAAGTATTAAAAATACTCCCTACCTTCAGGTCTAGCCCCCACACCCTCTTCCAAACTATCGTATGCGCGTTCTTAGAACTTGTTATATAACAATTGGGTATCAAAGCGTCTGCCGAGAAGAGAAGTGAAAGAGTAACCTGTAGCAGTTGCTGGAGGAAATCAGGGCAGATCAGCGCTTTGATTTGGAAAACGTTTTCGTGATATTCTCTAAGACGTCTTGACCAATTTAGGTACGAATTAATATTCGGAAACGATGTTCGCCCTATAGGGTGGCCAACTTAAACGTTTCAGGTAAATACCTCTGAAACAACAATAGATATTGGGAAACAACTCTGGCGGGTATGAATGTAAACAAGCGCTCATGAAAGTAAATACTAAGAGACATTCTAAAACATAGTAAAATATTATTTTCAACACAAACGTATGTTTTTTTAAACGGTCACCCCGTATTATTTCTCACGCAATCAATTACACGAAAAATCACCAAAAGAATGGCATTGGTAGATTCGCAGTACGTCAATTACATCCCAGGAAAGCGAAGTCGACGCTTGAAAAACTGAAAGCCGCTATTGCACATCCCGAGATGCAAGAGTGAATCCACGTTGCCCGTAATCTCACCTTCACTGTTATAACGATGGCCGAGGATAATAATAGGTTTCCCTGGCACAAACATTGATATATACATAAAGATTTCCCTCTTGCGTGTTTTATTTATCTACAAACATATCGAACAGTACCGGTCAGTGTTCGTCGACCAGTTACACTACCCAGTACAACCTATCGCTTCTGTACTTGCGTACCGGAAGCATGGTCGCCGGATTTCACCCCCGTCGACTTTTGTTACGGGACAGGAAAAAATGTGGTGTATCCTCAGGTTCCAACAACAATGGACAACTTGAAAGTCCGTATCACAGCAAAATATGCTGCAATAACAGCAGAAACACCGACAGCAGTGAGTCGTTCAGTGCTGGAGCGTGCACAGCGGTCTTGCCGTGTAAATGGCTCTCTCTTCGAATATATGTTGCAGCGTTTCTGCTGTGAGAAATGCGATTGTATACTAGTGTGCATTTTGTGACGTGAGAGGACGTATTCTTGTTTTGCAGGTACTGTTGAATATTTATGTAATCGTTTCACCATATGCAAAAGTTCAACTGTAATGTAGTCATTAAAGATGTTCGGTAACATGTCCTGTACGTGTCATGCACCATTATATAACTGATGTACAACTACGTACCTCTGACATTTACCCCTGTGTTACATCCTTGCTCACCATTAACTACGTTTACTCTGGCCAGTGACATATATATATTCGTTATTTCGTTACCTACCATTCCATGCACAAAGCACGATGGAGTAACTTCTTTCGTTATTTTTTATTGTGTGTGAGTGGAGACCTGTGTTGTTTCCACTTCACTTAATGTACATAGCAATAAGCGCAGCGTTTGTCACATCATAGTACACCAGTCACATCGCGATTATGGACAGCGTGGAGTTCACGCTTGCATCTCAGGCATGTCTAGTAGGGACATTTTTCGTTTATTTCAAGCTTCAAATTCGCTTTCTTGGGATGTAATTGACATATTGCAAAGCAAACAACGCCATTCTTTTTGTGATTTTTCGTTTAACTGATAGCGTGAGAAATAATGTGGGGTGTATGTTTAAAAGAAAATAAATGTTTGTGTTAAAAATAATACTTCATTATGTTTTAAGAATGTGTCATAGTATTTACTTTCAAGAGTCAATGTGTAAGTAGGCTGTTTAGGTTTTTATGTTGGTAACGCCACGTAGCGCTCTGAAAATCAATGGCTGTGCTGTGTGCAGTCTGTGGCTGGTTTGCATTGTTGTTGGCCATTGTAGCGTTGGGCAGCTGGATGTTAATAGCGCGTAGCGTTGCGCAGTTGGAGGTGAGCCGCCAGTGGTGGTGGATGTGGGGAGAGAAATGGAGGAATTTTGAAATTTGTAAGACTGGATGTCATGAACTGCTATATATATTATGACTTTTGAGCACTATTAAGGTAAATACATTGTTTGTTCTCTATCAAAATCTTTCATTTGCTAACTATGCCTACCAGTAGTTAGTGCATTCAGTAGTTTGAATCTTTTATTTAGCTGGCAGTAGTGGCGCTCGCTGTATTGCAGTAGTTCGAGTAACGAAGATTTTTGTGAGGTAAGTGATTTGTGAAACGTATAGGTTAATTTAGTCAGGGCCATTCTTTTGTAGGGATTTTTGAAAGTCAGATTGTGTTGCCCTAAAAAAAAAATTATTGTGTGTCAGTTTAGTGTTGATCAGAATAGGTAAAGAGCGAAATGTCTGAAGTTCAGTTTTGCTCACCTGTTTGAAAATCAAATAACGTAAGGGATATACCAGCACAGTCATGTATAATTTTTCTAAGGGGACGTTTCATATGTCGACCCTTAGCCGAGGATACCTCACTGGAATCTTCTGATTTTTTCTTGTAGTTTGTGTAACTAGTGTAGCTTTTGTTTATTGCTAGCGCGTAATTGTAGAGAGAATCTCCTTTGTAGTTGCAGTCTTTCATTGTTGTACGGTAGAACAGTTGTGGCATGCATGTAGATTTGCACCAAGTATTTCGCAGCTGAACTTGCAATTAACTAGATATTATTTTCAGTGCTATGTTAATGTGTTTTCTTATTTTGCTCTTCAAATTGTGCTTTTCTATGTTGTCATGTGAAATATTGTGACAATAATGGCGTGTGAAAAACGTAATACTAGGCTCCAAAGTAAACTGAGAAATGACAGTGAAGACGAAAGCAGTGTGTTAGCGCCGCCGAGTAATGAATTAACTGATGTTCAAAGTAGTAATTTGGTAATTGTGCATAGGGAAATGGAGTGGGCTGCAAATAATGGTGTAGGCAGTGAAACAATTAGTGAACAGGGAAGCATTATCGATCGATCGGTCGGCAACGGCTCGTCTCAGGAATCCGAAATGACAGGATACAATCTTGCCAATACTGTAGATTCAGGTTTTGCGTCCTCACCGTTTTCTCAAATAAGTCAAGACACATTTTCTGCTTGTCAAAATGTGAATGTTGCCGGTGCAAATGCACTGATGAAAAGCATAGAGGAACAGATTCCAGACACTAATACATTATTATTGCAATTAATGCAATAATTCAACTCTGAGCATAGTGGGGCAGGCTCTATGATCCAAGTTTTAGACTACTGCCTCTATGATGTTAGGACAAAGGATGTTTTGTGCAGGTCCAGGTCTGTCTGCTGGCCTACTTGTTGGGCTATTTAGAACAGTATAGAATTCAGCTCTGGGCATACTGGGATATGTTCTATGACCCAAGTTCAGGAATACTGGCTCTATGATGTCAGAGACAAAAGATATTTAGTGCAGGTCCAAGACAGTCTGCTGACCAACATGACATGATTTTCCCTCCACGCTACTATTCACTCGGAGCTATATGGTCACCGCTAACTCCAGTTTTCGATTTCTCCACTTGTATCTTTATTTAAACAAACAGTGGGGGAGGGTCCTCCACCCCTGCCACCACAGTGCTGTCGCCTCAGGGCAAGCAGCAGCCGACAATGCTCCAGCCGATATCTCGCCTACTGCATGCTCTGCAGAGCTAGCGCAAAGTAACAAAAGTATCTTATTGTTTACTTCAGCCTTCCTGTACAGCATCTACAAGAATTTAGCTCACTTAATACTACCAGGTATCTGAATGCAGAAACTTGGCATTGTACCACATTTTACTCATGGCTAACTGCACGGCACTGCACTGTAAGTATGACAATTGTGTATAAGTATTTATATTTCAAAAGTTTTAATGTCTCCGTCTTTATAGAAAGGATATGTGCACAATGTGCAATTGTAAAAAAATTGAACACTTTATGCAGATGTCTCTGCTTATAGTAAAAGAACTGAAATGTAAGTATTCCATCATTCTTATAAAAAGACAAATGCAATATAGATGTAACTGCACATTGTAAACAATTACATATACATATGACAGGGTTGAATGCAAAAAAAAAAAACAATGACAAGAGTTTAAAAAAATTTTGGCCATCAAAATAGATAGTGGATAATGTTTTTTTTTTTTCCTTGCAAAAAATTTGTCGCATGTATTGGGCAATTTCATTTGTTTCACGTAAGAAGGTTTGTTCTGAACAATGAACACAAAACAATATGATGAAAATAAACTGTACATACTATGCTCTCTTGCAAAAAATACTGGAATATTTCACATAATTTTCGGCATAGATCAACGATATGCTATTGCATTACGAATGAAACACACACAACACTGGTGTAATATTCTTCAATATAAACGGTATGCTTCACATTTACATACTGCACAGAAAACAAGTTAAAAAACTGTAAAAGCGTTTACAAAAGCAACTTAACAATTCACAGGGACATGTATATAAAAAAAATATGTCTCGCAGGTTATGTTTCCAAATAGCTTTCTGTGGTGTCACCGTTAGACACCACACTTGCTAGGTGGTAGCCTTTAAATCGGCCGCGGTCCATTAGTATACGTCGGACCCGCGTGTCGCCACTGTCAGTGATCGCAGACCGAGCGCCACCACACGGCAGGTCTAGAGAGACGTACTAGCACTCGCCCCAGTTGTACGGACGACTTAGCTAGCGATGCAACACTGACGAAGCCTCGTTTATTTGCAAAGAAGATAGTTAGAATAGCCTTCAGCTAAGTCAATGGCTACGACCTAGCAAGGCGCCATAGCAATTGATAGTTATCGTATGAAGCATGTCTCATCAAGAACGATGTATACAAATGATGGATTGAAGTTATGTATTCCAGAAGCTACGTACTTTTCTTTATAGCATTCATTACGTATCCTGTTTCAGACCTCACGCCATCCTGCGTGAGCTTATAGCGTGCATTTCAGTCTTCTCAAACCACACGTGTCGGCACTTCTGTCGACACATCACTTTCACAGTTTACTACAAGTTAATGGACTTCCATTCTTCCAACACATTGGAATACTCATGGTACACAGACTTATACATTTTAACCATACTTGACATACTTGGAATACTTTGGCACAATTGACAGGTTTGTACATTTTAGATACATTTTGATATGGAATATATATTTACAGCTGTCATCTGTAAATATAACACTTTCCTAAATGTTATTTCTTTGGGTATGGCCAGCAGCAATGAAATTAACCTACTGTACAGAAAATATTCGTATGGTGAGCGATAAAACGAAATACTCTCTCTCTCTCTCTCTCTCTCTCTCTCTCTCTCTCTCTCTCTCTCACACACACACACACACACACACACGCACACACACATGTACCTACATATACTGTGACAAACGAGTCATACTATTCCACATCTGCATACACACATATTCTGACATAGGTATGAAATGTGGGTCACTTTCAACTACCTAGTCACAAGTTCTTTTCAAGGTCTCCCAATTACCCATTTCCCCCATTCTAAAAACGTACATGTAGGTCACTGTAAATAGGATGGAGGAAGTGAGTAGTTGGGTGACCTTGAAAAGTAGTTGAAACTAAGTAACTGAAAGCATAGCAACCCCCGTTTTTTTCTGCTGGAAAACATGGTTATGTCAGGCAGTGTGGTTTCTCTTAGTTCCTCCCATGAATCCAGACATTCATATGGAGAAATCCTTTTTTTGGTTATGAGCTGAATCTCTGCATGCCTCTGGCATGGATGTGTGTGATGTCCTTAGGTTAGTTAGGCTTAAGTAGTTCTATGTCTAGGGGACTGATGACCTCAGATGTTAAGTCCATAGTGCTCAGAGCCATTTGAACCATTTGAATCTCTGCATCATCGGGAAATACATTTCGTGATAGATGTAAGTCCTCCTGACACATCATTTCAGCAAGTTTCTGTAGTGGTGCCTGCATGAATCTCAGTGAGTCAAGGAACCTCAATGTAACTTTCTTGGTGATGCTCTTCGAAAATGAAATGTATCTCTCAGTTGTGTCAGGTGGGGTACTACTCCGATCTCTGATCATTCTGTATTCAGCCGAGGGCTCGATTAGGATGTAAGCATCACACCTGATTAAACTGTGGGTAAAAATAGGCATTTGTACTGGTAGTTGGTAATTCAATTGCATGCAATGAATGCAGCACTGCAGAATTTGCTGGTTAGATAGCAATGATCTTTATGTGGTGTTCCCAATTCTTTATCTAACGGCTGCTCACTCATATAGCAGTCAATTGCATGCTCATACAGTAATTTATCCTTCCACAGTTTGGCTCTAGGAATGATGTTGTCATAAATACCATCAACTTTCTTTGTTCGATTTTCAACCTCAGAGAGCAACCATTCAACAGCTCATCCCCAACATAGCTTACAAAATGTTTAAGACTTGAATCGTATGACCATACAGCTTGAAACTTCCTGGCAGATTAAAACTGTACCGGACCGAGACTCGAACTCGGGACCTTTGCCTTTCGCGGGCAAGTGCTCTGCCAACTGAGCTACCCAAGCACGACTCACGCCCCGTCCTCACAGCTTTACTTCTGCCAGTACTGTCTTTCTGCCTGTCTCCGGGCGTTTCCCCCGCGTGCCAAACATCGTCGCTCAACTGACTAGGGCAGTTGCCTTTCCTGAAGCCGTCTATCTGATTTGCTACAGCTTATTCTACATTATTTTACAGTTTAACATATTTAAATATTCATAGCTTGACCACTTTCACATTCTAAATAAATATGTAATATCCATTACATAACAAACGTTACATTCTTTTACATAAAACCAATACAGTTTCCTTCTTGACTATGAATGTCATGGCCAGTAGCCTTGCACCAATGTGTTTTCTGATAAATAAAGAACGAAAGTAACTATTATGTACTAAATTTTACAACAAATATTCTATTACCTAATGATTCAATAAGGTGCCTTGCTAACTGAAAATACTGATAATTTAAATTTACTATATCTTTTAAACAAATAAAGTTGCAGAGTTGATATTTACAACATGTGTCATTTTAATGATACGCTTCTATATGAAATGTCAATCGTTAAGTCGACCAAACCGTTCAGATTTTAGCATTCAGGTCCTTGCTACAAAACTTGTTAATTTCACTTTAACAGTAAATCCTAAACTATTATAGATATGATCAATATTAAAGTTTTATTGGGATCACCATGAAGGATTGTAGATTAAAGTTACTGTGGCTTCATTCCTTGAATTACTACAGAATTAAATAGTTTTCACAAATGTTTCCCTTTATGGCCGATCTTAGGTCCGCCATATTTAACATTGCTATGTCTCCCTGGCAAACAAACTACTTCTATGGGCTTTCTCTATGACGTACGTTCTCGTCTGTCTCACTCGCACACTACAGCCCTTAGGCCTCATTCAGCAGAACAGACGCCTTTGAATTTCCCATCTTATGGCGAATCTGCGCTCTTTGTGGCACACGGTCCTGGACGACAGGGTTTGTTTCACAATTCCTCATGACTGACTCTTTCGGCCACATATTTAAATGAGAGTGATTTGCTCGTTAACTCACAACTGGAATCAACTGACGTTAAAATGGATGTTCTAGAATATTTACAACTGCTTCGCTTAGACGAATATTACCTCTTGGATTTGGACATAATGAAAGATTTTGCTCGGATTTTTCACAAAATAGAGATGTCCAACTACCTAATATCAGCCCACAACTTCTGCATAGAATGAGATTTTCAAGCAAACAGCAATGTAATTATGGACAACTATCAGACAGTTGAGTTTCACTGTTGAAAGTGGTTAAGCTCCATCTATAAAATAAAGATACATGCCAAATTGATATGTCAGATCGTAAGCCTGGGAGTGAACTAAGTTATCAGTAACCACCTTATGCATTTTATAAAATGTCCAGACATGCAACTACAAGAAACTTTTAGATCTTCCTTGGCTAAACAACAAGATATTACCATGCTGGAGGTTACAATATACAATTACAGAATATATCATGTGTTTGACTCTGTGCAAAAGTGCTTAAGTGTATTAAGTACCAACAAACAGTATTTACAATGTACTCCCCTGTATTCTGCGCCAATTGCTCCCATGTGGCTTCAGTTGACAGAGATAACTTACATAACAACTGCTGTATGGTGTTTAACAACTTTCTGCAGTTTGTGTACTGGGATAATAAGAATACCCGAAAATTAGCTGGTGTCAGACACTCAGGACCGAGTAAAGCTGATCAGCAATATTCTAATTGCATACAGTTTGAATCATCTACCTATAAATTAGGTGGAGATTCTTAACGCTAACTCCGACAAAGGCGGTATAAGTGTTATACGCAAGTATCATGTTAAAGAAGGATATCGATATTGCAGCAGAATTATGACTGATTGACACAAACAATGTTAGACCACAAGTCCTAAGAAAAAGGACCAATTTTCCCTACCAAAGATATTACCCCTTTAAGTGCAGTTAATGTGTTTTGCATACACAAAAGGAAACTGGAAATGGAAGACATCGAAGTCAGAAAAGCAAAACTAGAGTATATGGCGAAAACAGCTGCCATAACGCACGAAATTAAACTGCTACCAGAAAAAGATGAAGCTATTGCAGAAGATTTACATATCGCTTTGAATACAATGTATGGAGAAATATGGCAATGGCTGGGGAATGTAAAATGTCTGCTTATACAGTAAACAGCAAGAGAGACTGATTACATGTTGGAGTACAGGCAGAAATCAATGTAATCGAGAACGTTCACTACATTAAATGATATTCGATAAATCTGTTTATAAATCTCCATTCCCATTGGATTACTTTCAAAAGGATGGTTATATTCTATGTGGTCCATTGTTAGCTTGGCAACAGAACAATCTTTCGTGAAGTCAGCACTGATGAAATAACTACACTTAATGGACACTTGTCTGCAAAAGTTGTGAACTTAAAGATCTATTCATAAATTGTGTAAGAATGTGGAGTAGAAGAATTGCGGACAAACACAGGAATATGTGGAACACTTTAACAATAGTGTGATGGAGGATATAAGAGATAAAATTAAAATCACCGGATGCTCTCGCCTTGAAGAATTGCAGGAAGGAAAAGAGCTAATTGTTAAAGCCATAGACCAGATATTTTACAGAAAAAAATTAGATATGTATTATAATTCGAGAATGTACATTCTTTTTTTCAAATTACTGGCTGGAGAAAGAAATAGCTGATTCACAGGCGGGTTTAAGTTATAAATTAAAAATTCATATCGACATGATGTGCTATGGTCTGGCGTCTGATACTGGTGACAGTGTTTTCGTGTTGAAATGCCATAGATATGAAGGGAACAGGTCACTACTCTCATAAAAAATATCGTATTTTCCCTTCATACGGTGGCTTGTTTAGTATGTATGTAGATACAGAAGTAGACATCACGTTCTTTATGTTTACATTTCGAATTGTAAATAAGCATAAGCATGTTTCATTCTCAAATGCGCATATAAGAACGAGGAGTTCATGGCAGATCTGCAGTGGCCAGCTATGTTATTGCCAGACAAATAGCCACTACACATTCTACACAAGTTTGTGGTGCATTTCACAAGTATAATACCTCAAATCTATTTTTTTGGTCTTTGAGCCACTACACAAGAAGCATTTGCCACACAAGAGGACAAAATGTGCATCTCTTGATTTTCAGTTTCCAAGCAGAACATATGTGCGGGTTATAGGTTTCATGTTTCCCATCATTTTAACTTAGGTCACACTGGGCTTATACAAGCGCTACAGAAATTATGAACCCCTCCAGAAATCTAAAAATGGTTTGTGTCAGATTGAATCGATGTTGTATTTGATGTACAAAGTAGTAGTTTCATCCTTTTAAAGTGTGCGAGCATTGTGTTTGGAGCTAGTATTGGAAATCGATTCCCTTCAACTATAGAACGCGCCAATTACAGCGACCTGTATGTTACAGGTTTGGGAGTTCAGACCAGCATTGTGCAGGAGGAAGTGGATGGTTGAGACCAGAGACAATAGCAGCCATGTGGATTGTTGCTTACATAGAAATGTCTGAAACGTATGTCGCCACCTACGGCAGGACACATACTGTATTGGGCGAAATGCGAGAGACGCTCTCTCGAATTCCTGCTGTGCTTTACTTGCAGGTGAAAGCGGTCAAATCCAAAGCAGTGTATTCAGGTGTCAAAGTTTGACAACAGTTTCACGATAGCTGTGGAGTATCAGGGGCTCTAGAGCTGGTGATAGCTGCAGCGGCGGCAGCAGTGTGCTTGACCCAACCTGCTCTCAATAGGGGTGCATGAATGTCGCAGCCTCTGTGAGCGTTTGTGGATGGTAGCACCCTTTCCACAGGTGGTGAACTTACTGGAAGAGACCAACCTGGCGTGGTGTTCATTTTAATAGAGACGCTAGTTAATATCTCTCTTATTAATGTGCTAGTGACAACCATACAGGCTGCATCAGTGGTTAATTATTTTATAGTTAGAGCAAGTGCTCTACAGTTTTGACAGCCAGCAGACTTCCTATCAATTTTAACCTTGGCATTACTGGATTTTCTCAACTTTCTGAACTTATGGTGACTGATGTTGAGATGTGAATTGTTTAAACAGTAATGGCTGAGAGAACAGAGATTAAGTATAGCACAGGTGGACTGGGGGAGGAGTGGGCCCAGTTCAGTGCAGAGTGGTGCGGATGCTCGCAGATTGCGGGATGGCAGTATGGTGTAGATGGCACAGCCAGCACATGGATGGTGGTAGCAGCTGTGGTGTGGGTGGTATGTAAGTGGCATGGGGACAATGCAGGACAGTGAACCCTTTCCCTTTAAATAAAGATGCACGTGGAGGGATCCAGATTCAGGAGAATCAGTGACCGTACACCTCTGCTTGAGCAGTAGCTTGGTGGGAAAACATGTCAAGTAGGACACCAGATGGGCCTGGATGTGCACAAACATCTTTTGTCTCAGATGTCATAATGCCATTATTCCAGAACTTGAATTCTGATGTCAAAGAACCTGCCCCAGAATCTGAAACCTGAACCAGTATGCCAGAGCTCTGCACTGTTATAGATAGTTCAACAAGTCAGAGGTGGATTGGGATGTTGTAGAGGTGATGCCACTGTTCAAGCTATGCAGCAGTATGTCAGAATACGCTGTTATTAATATCCTAACAGGTCTGAGCTGGTTGTGACATCATACAGATAGAGCCAGTGTTCCAACTCTGGCATAGTAGATCAGAATTCTGCACTGTTATAATTAGCCCAGTAGGTCTCAGATGGATTGTGACATCATAGAGCCATGGCCAGTATTCCAAGTCAGCCAGCATGATAAAGTGCCATCTTGCATTTCCAGCCAATTCATACTTAGAACAACAGTCCTCCTTTCACCTGAAACACACTAGTGTAATTGGGCTATTTTTTTTTAATTTCCTGCCAAATTTTGAATTTCCCACCAATTTATGCATAGAGCAATCGACTTTTTTCAGAGGGGCGGGGAATATTGGTGGGGAAATCCCATAACTCATCGATGACATCATCAGTGA
This sequence comes from Schistocerca serialis cubense, assembly GCF_023864345.2. Lineage (NCBI taxonomy): Eukaryota > Metazoa > Arthropoda > Insecta > Orthoptera > Acrididae > Schistocerca > Schistocerca serialis. Next base: position 748,818,031 of record NC_064638.1, read on the forward strand.
TGTCATCAGTGACACACTATGTGCCAGAATTCTCCTTGTTATCCCACTAATGAACACCAATGGAAGCCTCTCACTTCATCATGGGGCACATCTATGATGTATCTTTCAACAGCTGCAGTAAACGCTGCAGATAGTACTTCAGCCAGATGTATGAGAGTACATCACTCTGTGAGTCACTTCCAGCCCTCATCATGCAGTGTGCACACCAAATGCTCAGGATGCTGGTGGGTGACCATGACACCATGAGTAATGGGACAAAGCGAGTTCTGAGACAGTTTTTAAGTGCAGGTTACCTATGTCATGGGCAAGTAACCGATCAGGTGCAAACCTATTGTTCTCTTTTGATTGACAGGTCCTTAACATATTGTTCTGCTAAGAGGATTATGACTCCCTGGTGATAATCCTTCCCTTTGATTGACAGGTCCTTAACGTATTGTTCCCTCACCCCTCCCACTACCCCTCCTCCTCACAACCCCTCCTTGCAACACAATGTGATCTGTCCCCAAGGCCCCCTTGGGGGGGGGGGGGGGGGGGTGAGATTTTGCTATACAGAAGGCATGGAAGTGAGGCTGGCCATCATGGATGGTACAGCCATGACTGCAAAAGGCGATAGCGGAAGATGCATAGTATACAGAATCGGAGAATGTACAGTACCTTGAGGGTCATGTTGAATGTAGTAGCTCACAGTTTGGCAATGTATGTAGAACATTAGTTCCACATTGGGCGATAATATCAGGTCTGAAACACATGTGTTTACCTATCTATGTAATGTATGGAGTGCCTAGATTGACATGATCTAACCTAAACACTGAAGACAGTGCACTTGGTTTGCGCTTGAGGAAGTAATCGTGGTGGGTAGTACAGCTGAGAGTCACAGTCCGAAGGTGAAAAATGATGAGAGAACATTGGGTTCAGCGCATTTTATGGTGGATGGCTCATAGTGCATAACATGCACACACCACACAATAAAGTCACCAGAGGAAGTGTGAAGAAATGAAAACTAGTCGGGGGTCACCAATGTGGTAGTTTCCGCCGCTTTGTTATATGATGAAGGAATAGAAATCATCAACACAAGGTATGCTGTAGAACATTTAATTCACTAGCTGTAGGGACACGCAATGAACAAACATGAGAAAAATCCGCACAGTGTGAAGCAGTCAAAGAATGTAAGGATCAGAACTCAGAGGTGATGTTTTATTGTTGATGGTTGTCACACTATATTCGAGATGGTTCGAGGTGATCTTGAAAAGAAGATTACAAACAGTCTGTTTCGCTGCATTAGTTTAAAGTTGTGAGAGAGAGATCACAATGTGATCTGTCCCCAAGGACCCTTGGGGGGGGGGGGGGGGGATTTCGCGATACAGAAGGCGTGGAAGTGAGGTTGGTCATCGTGGGTGATACAGCTGTGGCTGCAAAAGGCGATAGCGGAAGATGCATAGTATACGGAACCGGAGAACGTACAGTACCTTGAGGGGCATGAGTAGCTCACAGTTTGGCGACGTACGAGTATGTAGAACATTAGTCCCACATTGGGCAGTAATATCAGGTCTGAAATACACTCGTTTACCTGTCTGTGGACTGAATGGAGTGTCTATATCGACGTGAAATACTTTTCCGAACTCTTTAAGTTTGTCGAGATGTATGAACACCAGTACTGTTACGAGAGAAACTGTAAGCTATGAGAAAAGGCTCTTAGCTATGTTAAGATTTCTAATTACTGACATAACATATCAATACGTCTAATTCATTGCACCTCTGTGTCCACATTTATTTCTGACATCTGCAACGTTATTTGCAGATACCTGAGGAAACACACCCCGCTACAGAAAAACAAAACAAATGACGTTCATGTAAACTTTATGTATGTTGTATAAAAGATGTCCTAACTTATTACTATGTTACTGTAAACGAAATTTTAAGATATCCTAATGTATTAACAGCCATCAACGTTTTTCTTAATCATACTTCAGCTATGTGTGTTTTACTTCAAAAACTGTACAGTCACGGTCTCTGTAAATGCTAGATGTGCTCTGATTGTTGCACCGTTAACGCGTACTGTGAAAATGACTGACGTTGCTTCCTGCTTCGTAGTCAAACTCTCACTTGGAATACCATTAAAAATGACGAGAAACAGGTTGTTCTTAACGTTTTCCGTTAGTTTATAGAAAAAATTGCCTTTGAGGTTTTCCAAGGAACTTTATTTACTAAAGCTAAGCCGCTTTTGTTAACAAGGTGCGTGGCCTAATTGGTAGCGTTCGAGAACGATATTGCAGTATTCCGGGGCTCGCTGATTGGAATCTCGCTGCGGTATATTTTTATGCACACACTATAGTAATCTGGTCCCAGACTTCAATAGTTGTCAAGACAGAGCCGGGTGGGATGCGGCGGTGAGAATCTAGCAACGCTCAGGAGCGCCAAGGAAACATCAACGCCGGACGGAGTGGCCGTGCGGTTCTAGGCGCTACAGCCTGGAGCCGAGCGACGGCCGCTACGGTCGCAGATTCGAATCCCGCCTCGGGCATGGATGTGTGTGGTGTCCTTAGGTTAGTTAGGTTTAAGTATTTCTAAGTTCTGGGGGACTGATGACCTCAGAAGTTAAGTCCCACAGTGCACAGAGCCATTTGAACCATTTTTGAAACATCAACAATAAGTCATTTATTAGGCATTAATACCGGACTGGTGGAGTAGTGTCTCGTCAGCAGCGGGAGGCCAGCACGTACTCTACTCGCAGTACGGCCAGATCAGCAAAGTGTTGGGTGGCAGCTACCGTGGACTGCAGCGTCCTCCAGCTCTACATATCGATCTCCAAAGTGCTCTCCTTGATGTCGAAAAATTTGCACTTAGGAGTCTCGCTCCAGTTCTACCTGAAGTACTTACTGGTTCACAAGTGTCGGCTCTCAGCCCCTGTTTAGGAAACAGGAGCAAGCAGCATAGGTGTGGTCTCAGGAACGGGACAGGCATCAACAGTGCTTCCCGTCCCGAAGGCAGACGATAGACAGTGTCGAGGTCGCGCAGGTCAGCAGGCATGCAGGGTGATGGCAGACTCTGCGCCCCATCGGTGTTGGCTCAGAAGTTCGCAGTGCAGCTAGCAACAGCAGCGTCCTGTCACCCAGATTCGTGGTTCCATAAGACGATCGAAGGCAGCTAGGCATTTCGAGGGTCGACCTTCATACTCTTCCCTCCAGCTGGGTAGGCTGAAACTACACTGGGCAGTCGGCAGGCAGGATTCACCCATCAGCCATTAGTTAAGAAGAGTGGGGTATTTATGCTGGCGCTTTCCATGCACTCTGCGGCGGTGAGGATAGCTATGACATCAAATATCCTGGTTTTTCCTCGCTGTCAGCTCTCCTACTGACTTCAGATTTTGACAAATTCACCTTATGAGGCTGTTTTCTGCTGGTACGGCACCTGAAGACGTATTGTTGCGTTGTGTTTAACCTTCCTTACAAAACCCTGGTTTGTCACTTGTGCCGGCCGGTGTGGCCGAGCGGTTCTAAGCGCTTCAGTCTGGAACCGCGCGACCGCTACGGTCGCAGGTTCGAATCCTGCCTCGGGCATGGATGTGTGTGATGTCCTTAGGTTAGTTAAGTTTAAGTAGTTCTAAGTTCTAGGGGACTGATGACCTCAGATTTTAAGTCCCATAGTGCTCAGATGCATTTGAATCATTTTTTTGTCACTGGTATGACGGCATCTCTCGGCTTCCATGATGTCATTATGCTTCTCTTGGATACTTGGGCACTCAGTCGTTCCCCCATGTTGCAACAGCTTTCGTGTGTACCGCAATGTGCAGTTCCCTGGTAATTCTATAAGCATTAAATGAAATACACTTAAAGTGTTGCGCTAAAAAAGGGCTTGTGACAGTGAAAGTAGTATCACTTCTGTGTTAAGTTTTTTTCGTTCTGATTCGGCTGGTGCCCCCGAGAGGGGAGGGAGAGAGAGAGAGAGAGAGAGAGAGAGAGAGAGAGAGAGAGAGAATCTCTGTACTAGCGTATAAGATTAAACGATGGAATTATCGCCTTGTTGAAGTTGTATGTATCACGTAAGTGTGTTCGAATAATATACCAATTGCTGATTTCAAGTTGTCATCGTTTCCTTTGCCTTGACTTCCCTCCTGTAATATGGAATTGAACAATGAGAATTTTCTATTTTTGCAAAGCTCTGCCGTTAAAGCATTGTTGGTTAGTGACCATCAGCCGCCATTACACCAGATCAACTTAAAATATTACAGGCTTCATCCGATAAATAAAGAAGCATTGTTTAGGTTATTTATGAAAGATAGCTATACTGATCGTTTTTTTGAAACAGAATATTAACTGAAATAGTTTCTTTGATGAGAATACGTAATCCCCGCATCTCGTGGTCGTGCGGTAGCGTTCTCGCTTCCCACGTCCGGGTTCCCGGGTTCGATTCCCGGCGGGGTCAGGGATTTTCTCTGCCTCGTGATGGCTGGGTGTTGTGTGCTGTCTTTAGGTTAGTTAGGTTTAAGTAGTTCTAAGTTCTAGGGGACTGATGACCATAGATTTTAAGTCCCATAGTGCTCAGAGCCATTTGAACCATTTGAGAATACGTAATGCTCCGATCTGATTAGTCTTGCTACCAAATAAGTTTGTGAAATAATCTTTCAACGAACCTATATGATAAACTAATGGATTAATGACCCATTTTAAAGCATAAAGTAATATTTTCAGTCAAAGGTCACCATGCGTTCCATGTAAATTTATTTAATTACGTAGGTGTGTTGTACTGGTGGCTTCTCCGGAAGCGCGGCAAGGCTTAGTGCTTATCACGCGCTGCGATTAATAGCACTGGGTACGCGACTTGCAAATAATGTCGCACATATTAACAACTTTAAAGAATTTTCTTTGCCAATGTAAGGAATGTCCACCGCTCCCGGTCTTGCGGTGGCGTTCTCGTTTCCCCCCGGGTTCGATTCTTGGCGGGGGCAGGGATTTTCACCTGCCCCGTTATGACTGGGTGTTGTTGTGTCGTCTTCATCATTCATCCCCATTACGGTCAGAGGAAGGCAACGGCAACCCACCACCATTAGGACCTTGTTCTGTCAAGAATGCATGAGACTTCATTTACATTTACATGTAACAAAAGATTAGAATTCTTGGCTGTTGCTAACTGCCCAATGTTACGAATACTTTCACACGTAACCTGACGCAACTAAAAGTATCACTCGAGCAATGACTGTGCGTGAAATCGAATAGCCTTGCAGAAACGGCTATTTGTCGCCGCCAATAGGAGCAGCGGGGAGCGACAAGTACAGCAACTCGTTCAGTATTCCCTCTTGCTTTCAATCTGCTCCTCACTGACAGAGATGGTTCGGCTTGCGGGAACCGCCTAAGTGAAACTTGAATGTATTTTTAGTGTCTGCCAGGGATATATATTGCTGATGTGAGATGGGATGTGCGTAGGCCTCTGGTAACGATCACAGTTGTTTGTCAAATTCGCTGTTTCCTCCACAAGTTCCTTAAAAAAGTGTGCAAGTATACCAACAAAGTCGTCGGAAATCAACTTTCTCCTAACGGATAGCCAAACTTTTAATAACTTGTCAGAATTGCTTCGCACTTGCATCGAAACACAGTTATGCGAAAATCTGTTCTCTTCTATTTGCTCCTTTAATGAATATTCGTTATACAGGGTGTTACAAAAAGGTACGGCCAAACTTTTAGGAAACATTCCTCACACACAAAGAAAGAAAATATGTTATGTGGACATGTGTCCGGAAACGCTTACTTTCCATGTTAGAGCTCATTTTATTACTTCTCTTCAAATCACATTAATCATGGAATTGAAACACACAGCAACAGAACGTACCAGCGTGACTTCAAACACTTTGTTACAGGAAATGTTCAAAATGTCCTCCGTTAGCGAGGATACATGCATCCACCCTCCGTCGCATGGAATCCCTGACGCGCTGATGCAGCCCTGGAGAATGGCGTATTGTATCACAGCTGTCCACAATACGAGCACGACGAGTCTCTACATTTGGTACCGGGGTTGCGTAGACAAGAGCTTTCAAATGCCCCCATAAATGAAAGTCAAGAGGGTTGAGGTCAGGAGAGCGTGGAGGCCATGGAATTAGTCCGCCTCTACCAATCCATCGGTCACCGAATCTGTTGTTGAGAAGCGTACAAACACTTCGACTGAAATGTGCAGGAGCTCCATCGTGCATGAACCACATGTTGTGTCGTACTTGTAAAGGCACATGTTCTAGCAGCACTGGTAGAGTATCCCGTACGAAATCATGATAACGTGCTCCTTTGAGCGTAGGTGGAAGAACATGGGGCTCAATCAAGACATCACCAACAATGCCTGCCCAAACCTTCACGGAAAATCTGTGTTGATGACGCGATTGCACAATTGCGTGCGGATTCTCGTCAGCCCACACATGTTGATTGTGAAAATTTACAATTTGATCACGTTGGAATGAAGCCTCATCCGTAAAGAGAACATTTGCACTGAAATGATGACTGACACATTGCTGGATGAACCATTCGCAGAAGGGTACCCGTGTAGGCCAATCAGCTGCTGATAGTGCCTGCACACGCTGTACATGGTACGGAAACAACTGGTTCTCCCGTAGCACTCTCCATACAGTGACGTGGTCAACGTTACCTTGTACAGCAGCAACTTCTCTGACGCTGACAGTAGGGTTATCGTCAACTGCACGAAGAATTGCCTCGTCCATTGCAGGTGTCCTCGCCGTTCTAGGTCTTCCTCAGTTGCGAGTCATAGGCTGGAATGTTCCGTGCTCCCTAAGACGCCGATCAATTGCTTCGAACGTCTTCTTGTCGGGACACCTTCGTTCTGGAAATCTGCCTCGATACAAACGTACCGCGCCACGGCTAGTGCCCCATGCTAATCCATACATCAAACGGGCATCTGCCAACTCCGCATTTGTAAACATTGCACTGACTGCAAAACCACGTTTGTAATGAACACTAACCTGTTGATGCTACGTACTGATGTGCTTGATGCTAGTACTGTAGAGCAATGAGTCGCATGTCAACACAAGCATCGAAGTCAACATTACCTTCCTTCAATTGGGCCAACTGGCGGTGAATCGAGGAAGTACAGTACATACTGACGAAACTAAAATGAGCTCTAACATGGAAATTAAGCGTTTCCGGACACATGTCCACATAACATCTTTTCTTTATTTGTGTGTGAGGAATGTTTCCTGAAAGTTGGCCGTACCTTTTTGTAACACCCTGTATACGAGAGCGTGGGGACACATACATCGTCCGTTCAAGAACCAGAGAGCCTTAATGTTTCCATTTTATTTCCCTCCCGCTTGTATCGTTTGCGTAGAACATTCATTGCCTCCTGAAAGTTTTCCTGTGTAATATATGGCTGGGAAAAACGCAACAGCTTTATCATTTTGATAACTGACAATCCTCTTTTGTTATTATCCTTCATCGTAATTTCCAAAGTTGTGGAATATCACGATATAGAGAGATACAATGTAATAAAAACTCTTTCTCGCTAAAAATGCGAGGCGAAACAGCAACACAAACAACGTTTGAAATCTTCTCAAACCGGCCATCAATCACAGTTTCTGTCACAGTCTGTGTTTGACAAACACGTCAAACAAAAGCCGCATATTGCCAACCAATCCGCTACATAGCGTGTGGTGGCTTGTTTATTTGAAGACAAAAATAGTGATGTCTGACTTATTGTTTGGTAGTTTATAGGGGCCTTTACGGTCTCTTCCATCAGCCACAGAGGCGAGCGTCAGGTTGGATTAAGTGAATTGCAGAAATGGTGGTGGTGCACATCCATACATATTATAAAAATGGATGATACACATTTCCTCCTAACCACTGAACCGATTTCAGTCAAACTTGATACCCATATCACTTACTGTTTGGAAATTATCACTGCGGCGTAAGAGCCACGTACCTATCAAAGGGGTGGGGTGAGAGTCAAATAGCAGTGTAGCTCACAACACCATGGATAGCCATACTTCAATCAGCCCGTATTTGGGACTGAGAGCATTTAGTGACTTGGAACAAACATTACATATAATTTCGAACCTTTACGAAACTTTTTCTTGCTAACAACGCCCACAAAATGATAAAAGGAAAAAAGTTTATCGCTTATCACATTTTCGCTTTTATGCTGTAAAGCTGTCGCATGACGCATGAGGTTTTAATTTATTACTTTTTTACTACTACCTATATTCTACGGACATTGTGCAGACAGATCCACATATATCGCTAAATGTACCTCCAAAAATATATCATTGTAAGGCGTAGCTACGACGTCAAATACTTAGAAGCGCGAAAACCTGCGGCATCATGTATGACATTCTAATTTGTTCCTTTTTAGTACGAACTGTATTCGTGACATATTTTTCAGACAGTATTCACATATACCATTGAATGTACCAGCAAAATTATATCATTGCACGACACATAGTACAGGAGGTAAGACTTCAAAAACAATGCTTGAAATACTGCCGCATCATGCGTAACATTTTAATTTATTACTGCGTTTCTACTGGCTCTATTCCCAACAGATCGTGCAAACAATAGCCACATATACCACTGGATGTACCTGCGAAATTATGTCTTTGTACAATACACAGCCGGCCGAAGTGGCCGTGCGGTTAAAGGCGCTGCAGTCTGGAACCGCAAGACCGCTACGGTCGCAGGTTCGAATCCTGCCTCGGGAATGGATGTTTGTGATGTCCTTAGATTAGTTAGGTTTAACTAGTTCTAAGTTCTAGGGGACTAATGACCTCAGCAGTTGAGTCCCATAGTGCTCAGAGCCATTTGAACCATTTTTACAATACACAATTTAGGAGACACGACGTCATAAACATTAAGCTGTGTGAAAATGAAACTGCAGGGTGAAATTCGCTGGAAATACCAGGCGGAATATGTGTACAATTACGTGTGAAATGTGTTAAATACATCTGGCTTGTGCATACATGGGCAAAGCCACTGGTAAAAAACGCTTCCTAAACCCCCAGAACGATTTCAAGCAAATTTAGTACGCTATGTTAGTTACGATTTGGAAAGAAATATTGTGGAAGTAAAAACCACCAGCGCCCTGTGGGGGTGAGCTTGATAACGTGGAGAAAGGCGGGGGTGGAGGAAGTGATGAAATGACAGCATGGGGGATGGACACACAAAGGGGGGAGGAGGAGGTGGGCAGAGAGAGGCAGAGGGGAAATGGACAGAGAAAGGGGAGAGAAGGAGATGGAGAGAGAAAAAGATGGACAGACACAGGCAGAGGAAGATAAAGGCCGAGAGAGGGCGAGGAGCAGATGACAAGAGAGAGCAGGAGGAAATGAACGGGTAAAGGGAAGAGGAGGAGGCAGACAGAGAGAGAGAGAGTAGAGAAGGAGATGGACAAAGAAAGAAAAATGGAGGAGATGAACAGGGAGAGGGGGGATGAGGAAATGGACCAATAGAAGATTGGAATAAAAACATACTCGAGTAACGTCAGATACATAGCTAGTCATATAATGACGATAGCAACACAGGGATTGGACAAAAATATGAAAACACCGCCAGAAATGCATGCTTGGACATAAATGAAGATGCAGATTGCGCTGTTGTGTTGAACCACCAACGGCACTTTTGTATTGTCCTCAGTACCTTGCAAGCGTCATTCGCGGTCAGAATATTATTCTATATACAGGGTGTCAGAAAAGTCTTTCCCTGATTACATAAATTGATAAATCAGGCTAGAAGTAAGATACAAATATGAAACTGGTGTCTAATTTTTTACAAATTATCAAAGTTTTTTTCACACATCAGTAAACTTCCACATGAACACCCTTGAAAGCACGTAGCACATCTAGGCGATATTCAGTTTCCGTCCACACATTAGCCAACATCACTGGAGGGATCGATTCAACGACTGTGGTTATGCGTTGCCGCAGGGTTTCAGGATCTGGTACACGTGTTCGGTAGACCTCGTCCTTGACATAACCCCATAAAAAGAAGTCTAATGGGGTTATGTCAGGAGAGCGTGGAGGCCAAACCGTTGGTCCATCACGACCAATCCATCGCCCAGGAAAGGTCATATCGAGATAGGCACGGACGTCCAAACCCCAATGAGGCGGTGCACCATCTTGCTGAAACAAGACATCGGGGTGATACTGAAGCAGCTGAGGAACAGCATACAGTTGCAACATGTCCAGATACACCGCAGATGTGATGGTAGCCTCAGCGAAGAAGAATGGCCCAATAATTCGATCTTGCAATAGCGCGCACCACACAGTCACGTTTGGACTGCCTCCGGTGCACTCCGTGACCTCGCCAGGGGGTTATGAACCCTAAATGCGCACATTATGGCGATTCACTACTCCACTGACAAAAAACGTCGCTTCGTCGGAAAAGGCAATTCGTCTGAGATAACCATCATCGTCCTCAATACGTGATAGCATTTCGACCGCAAAGTCATATCGACGTGTACTGTCATCGACGTGTACTGTCATTGGGCAACAAGGCCTGAACGATTTGCACTTTGTATGCACGAAACAATAAACGTTTGTGTAAAATGTCATGGAGAGAGCTTTTTGGCATCTGTAATTCACGCGAGGCCCAGCGCACCGATTTCTTCGGACTTCGCAGAAAAGACTGCCTTACAGCTTCCACCCTGTCTGCTGAGGTTCTTGGTCGACCAGACCTCGGAAGGTCAGCAACCTATCCTGTGTTCTTGAACTTCTCATACCAGGCTTTAATGCTCCTGACATCAGATGGATTCCTTCCAAATGTTGTCTGGAAGTGTCTCTGCACTGTGGTTAGTGATCGTGTCTCATGGTACCACAGGACACATTGTGCCTTCTCCTGATTGGTTAACATGGCTTCTTGGGCACTGCACCTCATACACTACTTACGTACTGCGAACCTAAAACAGAAAAAAAACTTTGATAGTTGTAAACAATTCGAAACACGTTTCATATTTGTATCTTACTTCTAGCCTGAGTTATCAATTTATGTAATCAGGGAAAGTCTTTTCGGACACCCTGTAGTTCGAAGTACGTTATGTCGGAGTTAAGAGAATTCGAATGTGGGTAAATTGTTGGTGCTCATTTGATAAGTGCTTCCTTAACTAAGGGAGCCGAAGTGTTTGGTGTTTCAGGAAGCACCGTAACGAAGATTTATCCTGCATACAGGAAAAGCAGAAAACATCTTCTGCTAAGTCACAACGCAGGCGAAAGTGTGTGCGAGTGGTCTTGACAGACTACCATTGAAGACGATTGTGACGAAAAATGGGAGGACGACAGCTGCAAAAATCACTGCAGAGCAGAACGCCGCACTCGCGAGCCCTCTCAGCACCAAAACAGCACGAAGGGAGCTCCATAAGCAGGGAATTGCACAGCGAGCTGGAATTTTCAAAACAGGCATCAGTGATGCAGATGCCCGTAACAGGAAAACATGGTACCAAAGCCATAAAATCTGGTCTATGGATCAATGGAATAAAGTCATTCGGTCACATGAGTCTTGTTTCACAGGTTCCAAGTTCTGGCCGAGTTTAAGTCCCAAGATTGAAACATGGCGGGGGTTCGGTGATGATTTGGGTTGCCATGTCATGGTACTCCATGGACCCCATGGCTGCTCTGCAAGGTCGCACTACTGCCAAGAATTATGTTACCATTTTGGCTGATCGGGTCACTCCCAAGCTACAATGCTTGTTTCGCAATATGGACGCTGTAGCCCAGGAGGGCAGAGCCCCTGTTCACACAGTCCACATCCTTTAAGACTGATTTTGTGAGCACGGGGATGAATTGTCGTATCTCTCCTGCCCACCAGAGTTCAATATTTTTGAGCCTTTGTGGTCTACTTTGGAGAGAAGAGTGCGTGATCGCTATCCACCTCCATCATCGTTACTTAAGACAGCCACTATTTTCCAGGGAGAGTGCTAAAAATTCTCTTGCAAACTATACAGGATCTATGTCTATTCATTCCAGCACGATCGGGATCTGATTTCAACGCCAGCTGGTTCGATACAACGTGATAGGCAGGGTAATGTGTCGTGTTTTTGATGTTTCCATATTTTTGTTCAGCCCTGTACATAAGAAATGAACTGCATAGAAGTCCTACACTGTCTTTTTCGTAGCAGAAGGCATGGTGATTAGTTTCTTTTTTTGAAAAACTTCTAACAAAGAAGCAAGAATATTTTATGAATAAAAGTCTTTCAACTGTCTGTACTTTAATTTTTAGATTTTATATCCCAGATGTATCAGAAATGAAATCTAATATCTTTGTATTTCGGTTTTTAGATTTCATTCCGATAATCAAAGGAAGTAAAACGTTAAAACCGAGAAACATACAGTTGACAGACATTTATTCTTCAGATATGTATCATTTGCTGTCTCAGTGTGTCACATGAAAGTTTTCCGAATTTGTTAAAAAATTAAACTCGTTCTTTGCTCCCTGTGTCTCTATTGCTACACACTTCGCACAACATGCCCCGTGAACATCAGCGTTTTAAACTCCTCCTGAATCCTATCTTGAAAGTATCGTCAGTCTTGCACTCTGTCAGGCCAGTTATTTTACATTTTCCGCGTAGGTTCACTACTTATACCTTAGGAACTGTGACATATGACTTATAAACAACGTAGAATATAAAATAAAATCTAAATGCGCAGTTTGGATATGCGCCGTAGATTTTTCGTGAAAACGTCGGGATAAAATCATAACAAGTATTTCGTATTAATATGTAATTTAACTATCGATCTCTTAAATACAATGATTACACATAGTAGTATAATAGTTACAGAGTAGATAAATCACAAGCGTGGACTGTCGCTGCCAGCTGTATGCCTGTTCGGACAGCTACGTAATAGCTTTTCATCGTTTCCTCATTTCTTTTTCCATGCTGTCGGATCTCTCGCATTCTCACGACACTGGACTGTTTAGGCTTTTTACTTTCCTTTGCTTTACGTTACGTTTCATTACAAGCGTATTTACATATGAGACGATAACTTTCATTATTTTGTAATTTTCAATTTGATACTGATTTTCATTTGTATTTCGGTAAATATTTTTATTGCTTCCCTTTGGGTCCAAGCAATGCTCCGCAAGCTCTCCACAATGATACCCGAATCAATGTTCTAGCTAAACGCGTTCCCATGCTACACCAATAATTTATACCTTCACACAAATCTAAATCGTAGCGATCACACGCATGCGCATGCACCTGCACCAGTGGTCGTCGAACTGCACATGCAGCCCGAATCATGTATTCGTACGGCCCGCAGTTCTCAGCCATATTTTCTAATAATATCTGTCTAGCAACTAACAGTGGAATCCAAAAAAGTCAACTAACGTTAAAAGCTTCTTAAGGAGTATAGTTGTCTTACTCAGAAGCAAACGAAAATACAGACACAGTAATATTTTCAAATGGGCTTAATTTTAATTCACGTTGTCAAGAGCCTTTTGGAAACCTAAAAATATGAAGTTAATTTGACATCCCCTGTCAATAGCACTCATTACTTCGCGAGCTAATTATATTTCAAAAGAACGATATTTACTGAATCAGTGTTGGCTGTTTGTCAATAAATCGTTTTCTTTGAGATAATTCATAAAGTTCGAGCACAGTATATGCTCCAAAATCCTACTGCAAATCGACGTTGGCGATATGGGTGTATAATTCAGTGGATTATTCCTATTTCCTTTCTTTGATATTGGTGTGACTTTTGCAGCTTGTCTTTAGGTACGGATCTTTCAACGAGCGATCGGTTGTATATGATTGTTATATATGGAGCTATTGTATCGGCATACTCTGAGAGGAACCTGACTGGTATACGGTCAAGGCCGGAGGTCTTGCCTTCATTAAGTGATTCAAGTTGCTTTGCTGCACCGAGGATATCTACTTCTAAGTTACTCATGTTGTCAGCTGTTCTTAGTTCCAGTTCTAGAATATTTACTTCGTCTTTTTTGGAGAAGGAATTCCGGAAAACCGTATTTAGTACCGGGTACTCTGCTTTAGTGGCACTGTCACCATTGTTATCGCTCAGTGAAGGTACTGTATTGATTGCGTCTTTGCGCTAGTGCACTTTACATACAACCAAAATCTCTCTGGATTTTCTGCCAGATTTCGAGACAGAGTTTCGTTGTGGAAAGTATTAAAAGCGTCTCGCATTGAAGTTCGCACTACATATCGAGCTGACACTGACATTCGTATGTATTCCTGTATGGAAATAAAAAAAAAGAAGCTAATTGAAGAACGCTCCATCATCTGCGTGGCACCCTGAAACAACTCTGTCGCAAGTGGATTAGCTACAAAATACTCGCCATTCATACCGTAGATGTGCTTTTTGAATTTTTTAGTAATACCCTGATTTATATTTTCACAATATCTCACACCTAGCGCGTGTAATGAATGTCTTCTAAGAGCATGAGTAAGTTTATGTTTAAGATAAGCAGTGTTTACTGTTTGTTCACCTGCATCATCTTTTAATGCTCAGCTAACTGAAAGTTTATTTATACGCCTCCGCCACGAATAACTGGAGCTTCCCCATGGTTATTCAATCCTGTTTCTCTATTCGAGGGTATACCTGACTCTACACTGAAGTACTTTTTTGTACACTCAACATGTTCTTTACTGTCACATTATCGGTATTTGTACACATTCCAACTCGCCTCTGGTCCAGCACAGTCGTTAGTCTGTTGTGGAATATCACTTGTACTCTTGTGAGAGCTTCTCTATCTTGACTTTTGTTTGCCGTGCTTGGTACATATGTTTACTATTATCAAATCACGGTTCGGTAAACTATTGAATGAATTAATCGATCATATATGCACACTTCCTCGACGTGTGGTGCTTATCAAGTTTAACTTTTACATGGTATCCCAGTGATCGGCAAATCTCTTATCATTTGCCTATAGACACCGGAAGGTTTCTTGCGTGGACGAATTTCGCATCGGGTCAATTTATGTGCCTCGTTGTTGATCACATATTTGACTGCTCGTTGAAATTCGCGTGTCTTCTGCCACGACAGGCTCTGCGCACTTGGGTATTTCCTCCATCAGTCGTTCCACTGGGTTTAATGCCAGGTAGTAACTATGAATTATTTGATCTATTTTTTCCGACTTAGCATTTCATTCCAGGTACGAGATAGTAAATCAATCTTTTGGATTCCGCGACTGAAGAAATCACGTGGTTTCGAAATGAAGAACTCGTTCAGCCTGATTTTTTTCCGACTTAGCATTTCATTCCAGGCACGGGATAGTAAATGCATCTTTTGAATTCCGCGACTGAAGAAATTACGTGGTTTCGAAATTAGGAACTCGTCGAGCCATGTTCGGAGCGCATTTTCATTTGGAAAGGAAGTTCCTTGAAGGTTGTTAGGTAGAAAGCGGAAAAGGTGAAAATCTGAGGACACAAGGTGGATGCGGAATAGCTTCCCAAACCAACTCCTGTACATAGTTTTTTGTTGGTCTATCAGAATGTGGGCGGTCGTTTTCGTGGAGTTGCACCACTTCAAGCAGTCTTCCTGGCCGTTTTTCTTGGATAGCATCTGCAAGACATCTCAGTTATTGACAATAAACCTCGGCATTGATGGTTACACGGCGGGGAAGCAATTCGTAATACACCACACCGTCGCTGTCCCACCAGATGCATGACATTATCTTTTGTGGATACGTGCAGGCTTTGTGCGGAGAGTTGCTGCTTGGTTTGGGCTCAACCATCCCTTTCTTTGCCTTACATTAGCATAAAGACACCATTTCTCGTCACCAGAAACGATACAATCCACGATAAGATGATTGCAGCACTACATTGATACCAATGGTCACCATTTCGAACACCTTCTGTAAATGGACGTTCATGCCACCTATGTGACCTTTGTTGACCTTCAGAGACCTTACTGTCACACATCATTGGATTCGTCTCGATAGCCGCTATCAGAAAATAAGTACGAAACTATAGCACCCCTTCAAAAAAACAAAGTTGACCTTCATATCTCTGAAGCGACCCAACTAGCAACAAAAAACAAAAGTCATATTATGGCCCCCATTGTCCCACGCAGCTTTTATCCCACAAACTTTGAAGCCCCTATCGTACTTTTGTGGTTATTCTTGGTGGTAACAGTTAGTGACTTACTCTGTATAAGGCGACGGACTGTCACCACTGATAGTATACAATGTGTTTCACTGTTCCACTGTTGCGTCAGAGCCGAGGAGATCGCAGATCTGTCCTGCAATGCCGTTCGGATAAGTCGATGTTGTTCAAGAGCCAGTTGATGACGAGCAAGCAGAGATGTGTATACGGTCACCCGCTGATTTTTGTAATTTTGGCTTAGAGCATGTAGTGTCCATGCACCCGACTTTTGAACCTTCCCCATTGCACGCAAATGTCGCTCGATGGTGGAATGATCACAGTTCATCACATTTGCCAGTTCCCGAGTACACTGACATGGATCATTGTGGATTAATGCGTTTAAACGGTCTTCATCACACCACGAATGCCTTCCTGAATAGGGATAGTCAGTAATGTCAAAACTATTTTCCTTGAAACAGAAAACCATTTTCTTGCCTTATTCTGTCCAGCGGCATTATCCCCGTACACGGTACAAATGGTACTGGCTGCCTCCGCTGTTGTTAGCTCTCTACTGAACACAAACAGAAGAATATGTCGGAACTGTTCCGATTTCTCCACTTGGCACTCCATTTGGCAGCGTCCACAGCTTCACCCAATATCTCCGAATGACAAAATGACAACATTTAAACTCAGATAGCAGCAGTTCAAAAATGGTTCAAATGGCTCTGAGCACTATGGGACTTAACACCTGAGATCATCAGTCCCCTAGAACTGAGAACTACTTAAACCTAACTAACCTAAGGACATCACACACATCCATGCCCGAGGCAGGATTCAAACCTGCGACCGTAGCGGTCGCGCGGTTCCAGACTGTAGCGCCTAGAGCCGCATGGCCACTGCGGCCGGCCGATAGCAGCAGTGAACTACAAATAAAAACTGACTATCGATAAGTAAACACTTAGCAACCGGAATACCAACATGCAAAACAAAAACGCTACGAACTTATGCACCAACCTAGTAAATAAAGTGGAGCGTGTCCGTAATATCTATGCTTGCATGAGTCGCAAGAACCAGTTACACTCAACCCGTCATTAGATGTCTTGCACATCAATATGTCTTACAAATTAGCCTAAATGCGTGGTGAAATTTAAGCATTGTAGTGTTAAACATAATAATGTCACTATAACTCTGTTAAATCAAAGTGGGGAAGGGTAACCTCTGAAATATCTACGCAAGTATCAAACGTTATTTGTGACGTTGTAATTATTTCGCTGTCGCTCCGATAGTCCAACTGTGCTATGACGCTGTCGTGTCCCGGCAGTGGCGGCGGCGGTAGCAGGGGTGGGGTGGCAACATTTCAAACAGTGTGTCGAAATTCGCTGAAAAATAATGAATTTTAAGAAAATTACACGTGACGTGTGTTGAACCTAAAACCTTTTGCTAGCCGAATGTGAGAACCGGATGTGAAAGCAGGTCATAGCTGTGGAGAAAAGCCAAAAAGGTGCTCGCACTGGCGGAAGTAACTTCGTATTACTACTCATTATTTCCATTCTAAATAAGAATGAGGAAGCTGATTCTGGGCTACTGCTTATCTTGTGAGGAAAAAGATGGTGGAGGGGTGGGGGATGGAGAGAAATTCAGATCTAGAAAAATATAAATGTCCGAGCGAGTTCCTAAATATTGAAACGTGAACTCCAGAGCAGAGATCGGGCCTGTTCAGCCACATGGGTTGTTGCGTCAACCCACCGCTTTGAGTCCGGGCGGCCGAGATCTCTGGTGCACATGCTCAAACCGTTCGGAAATTCCGGTTACAAACCTCTAGGACATATAAAGGGGAATGAGTACATAATATTTTGAATACAAAGCCCTGTCCGGAAACGTGAGCCAACGACGCTACATAGCGTCGAACTTAGAGGCGCTGGTGCCTGTAAATATACACTCATGTTCAGAAAAAAATAGAACATCTTGAACGACTAGAGATAGGACATACATATTCACAGGACATATACATTAGTATATTCTGTAGAATGATTAGCATTTGAACCATGTCAGACCGCAGGTTCAAGGCCAACTTCGATACTGCAGCGCAACACCAGCTACCGGTAAAAATATGCATGTGGCTCTCGTCGTCACTATAAACCGCTTGAACAGATGTGCAGGATGCCTTGCAGATGTATGTGCAAACCGTACCCTCAAATCAGTGAGTTGGAAAGGGGGCACATTATTGGCATTAGAGAATGTGATGCACCCATCTGGAATTGCTGCTCGTGCGGGACGAAATGTTCCGGTAGTACAACGGGTGTGTACAGGATGGTTCACAGAAGGCCGTAGAACACGAAGAGATGGGTTAGGTCGCACTACCCATGCCATCGCCCATCGGCATTGCAGGACAGATCTGCGTTCTCCTCGGCTCTGACGCAACAGTGGAACAGTGAAACACATTGTATACTATCAGTGGTGACAGTCCGTCGCCTTATACAGAGTAAGTCACTAACTGTTGCCACCAATAATAACTACAAAAGCATGATAGGAGCTGCAAAGTTTGTGGGACAAAAGCTGCATGGGACAATGGGGGCCATAATAAGACTTTTGTTTTTTGTTGCTAGGTGGGTCGCTTCAGAGATATGAAGGTCAACTTTGTTTTTTTGAAGGGGTGCTATAGTTTGGTACTTATTTTCTGATAGGGGCTATCGGACGAATCCAATGATGTGTACCAGTAAGGTCTTTGAAGGTCAACAAAGGTCACATAGGTGGCATGAACGTCCATTTACAGAAGGTGTTCGAAGTGAGGACCATTGGTATCAATGTAGTGCTGCAATCATTCTATCATGGATTGAGTGGTATTCCTTATCACATCGGCACTTATCGAAGCACATGTTCGGACAGTTCTCTCCCGCATATCTCCAGGTGTAGCTGAAACGTCTTTATAAACAATGTCTTTTACGAACCCCACAAGAAAAAATCCAGAGTCGTCAAGTCTGGCTAATGAGCCAGCGATGACACATTTCCGCGTCCAATCCAACGATTTGGGAACTGTCTCTGCAACTCATTTCTAGCCATCAGAAAAAATGTGCCGGACACCCATCGTGTTGATACCACATTCTGTTCCTTGTCCCTAAATGTATTTCTTCCAATAACAGACCTAATGTTCCTTACAGGAATGTGGTGTACTTCCTACCATCAAGATTTCAAAAAAAATGTTCAAATGTGTGTGAAATCTTATGGGACTTAACTGCTATGAACATCAGTCCCTAAGCTTACACACTATTTAACCTAAATTATCCTAAGGGCAAACACACACACCCATGCCCGAGGGAGGACTCGAACCTCCCGCCGGGATCAGCCGCACAATCCATGACTGCAGCGCCTTAGACCGCTCGGCAAGGATTTCTCTTTGACCTGCTGAACGTGCCATCATATTGTGAGATGTGGGTGCATATAATGCACCCAGGAACACTGTCGAACGTGATCTTCCTGGTAGTCCAGGTGTTACGATGTGGGGAGGCATAATGTTGCTTGGGTGTAGTGACCCCCAGATCTTTGATCACGGTACACTCAGCGGTCAACGTCATTGTGAGATTGTACTGTTTCACCATGTGCGTCTTTTCAGGTGTACATTCGCTCTGAGTTCATGTCTATGGATGACAATATGCGACCGCATCGAGCAGTGCAGGTGGAGGGTGGAGGGAGGGGGGGGGGGGGGGGGAGAGCTCTTGGAACGAGAGGTTATTCGTCGCATGTACTGGGTTGTCTGTTTCACCGACTTAAATTCTATCGGGCACGTGTGGGATGCGTTCGGGAGAAGTATACACACGTTCAAATGCGCCAACGACCATCCAGCAGTTGTCAAACACGATGGTGGAAGAATGGAATGCCCTACCACAATAACTCCTCACCAACCTTCTGACCAGAACGGAGCACGTTGCAGAGCATGCATTGCCGTCCGTAGTGATCATATACTCCATTAAGAACCAGATCGACACCTTTTGTAATGTCCATGAGACCATCACGAAGGACAGTGACTTAAGTGTAATTTCTATCTTTGAATAAAAGCATCATATCTGCTCGTGTCACTGTGTATTTCTTTCAGTTACCTTGTGTACTACACTGTAGCAGTTCTTTCTATGTATAGTCCTACTTTCATGTAGCTATGGTACATAGTAGTGACACATTATGGCAAAACTCACTTCAGTCCGTAAGTTTTGCACATCAGTGTATTATCGTCAGTCGGAAGCGACCAGAACTAGTCAACATTAATATTATGACAATAAAGTGTTGCTTATCATTAAAAGTAATTGACTTCTGTGAGTCACTCTTTTTACTTTATTTCACTTTCTTGTTTTAAAGTTCAGCTGTGTGTTTGCGCTCGTTGACTGCAGTGACTTCTTTTGCTTCGCTATATCAACTACATCAGCATCCATTATTTTTTATTATTTACATGCTTAAAAGCTTTTTTGTAGTCTTTTTGAACAGTAGCTTCGAAATCAGAAGCGAAAAGCGCCGGCGCCGCAAATGTCAGCCAAAATCTCTTCGGAACATCGATCAGATCCAACTACGATGTGAAATAAGCAAAACGCGCTCAGAAAGTAGATATGGCATATTTCATTTTCTTACACCTGTTTGCGGGAAAACAACCCAGTGGTGATCGCGTAAATGTTGTCTGGTCAAAGCAGTGACTGTAATGCCTGTGGCAACGTTTCGCTTACTCTTTGAAATTTTCGATACAGTGCTATCTATTGTGTAAAATCGTAAGCGAATGCGCAGCGAGAAATTGACAGGAGGTAGTTGTGCTTAAAAAAAAGAAATGTTCGTAGACGCGAAGTAAGTTTTGAAAACTGGCTTGTTATGTAACAACCAAACATTGCCACTGAAATGCGTAGAACGGTAATTGTCACCATATGTGCTGCAGCATGACGTTAATTTCGTAGATATGTTTAAGTCAGTGTGTAGTGATACAGGGTAAAAGCAGAAGACGGACTTCTAATGACTGAAAATCTGTGATATCACACTGTAACATTTCGCTAGTGGAATGACAGCGTTACGTAGCGTACCTGTACATACAGTAGTTAGTGAAAGGTGTCGTTGACTGTAAGTAAATACGGTTGCTAAAATACTTCTAGTCAAAATGATGGACATGGAGCAAGAAACAGTTTACGGGACCCACGAGGATTCCCATGTAGTGATGTCTGAGAAGGTGCAATCACTAGCTGGAAGCATTTACCAAGAATTCGAAAAAATGATAAGTAAATATGATGAAGACGTTGTGAAAGATCTTATGCCATTGGTTGTAAATGTACTAGAGTGTTTGGATCTGTCGTATACAGAAAATCAGGAACATGAGGTGGAATTAGAGCTGCTAAGAGAAGATAATGAACAATTAGTTACACAGTACGAACGGGAAAAACAGCTAAGAAAGAGTTCTGAACAGGTAAGCCACTTAGGACAATAATTTCATTGTGAGAAATAGTAGTGTATAATATTACCTTAACGTAATTACCATCGTCCTAATGATTATGCTGTACCTACTTTTTATTCAGAAACTTTTGGAACTTGAAGATGCTGGTGAAGATGAAAGAAAGGATCTTCATAGCAAGATTGAAAGTCTAGAATCGATAGTTCGTATGTTGGAACTGAAAGCAAAGAATTCTTCAGATCATGGTAGTGTGTCTTGAATATTGCTTTTTATTTTTCTTTGAATGTTTTAGGATATTATTTAACACAATGTATTGACAATTAGTTTGCATTACAAGAAGCAGCATATTCTAGGATTTTTTAGTGTGAGGAAGTTTAGAAGCTCAAGTAGCATAAGTATTTCACAAAATGAACAACAGTCATTGCCTTTAAGAGGAATGACACCGTTGTTATAAGAACAATGCAATCATTGCTTTCACTAGTTTCTTTGATTTCATATCCATGTGCTAGGTTTTTGTTAGCTGTGAATGTATACTTGTAACGTAAATGTTTCTGTGCCAGAGTATGTTAAAAAACTTGTTTGATTTATTGAAACAGTGGCACGTCTTGAGGAAAAGGAGCAGGAACAGAAACGTGAATATGCCAAACTGCATGAACGTTACACTGAACTTTTTAAAACTCATATGGATTATATGGAGCGCACAAAGATGTTGATGGGAAGTGCAGAACGTTTGGAAGGTGCTGTTCGAGGAGGCAGGCCTTCTATGACACTGGGCCCTCTTACCAGGTGGGGGCAGCAATTTTTCCTGCAGTATTAAAATAATAAAATCATTGTATATAATAGAGCACAAATCTTTAATGAATTTGGAACACAGGTCAGCAGGCCCAACCTCATTTGGTTTTGCATCGCTGGAACAAGGTCCACGTTCTGTTGGTAGCCCAGGAGATTACATCATACCAGTTTCTCCACCTGACAGTAATCATTCAAACACAAGTCTTCGAAATGAATTACAGGTAAATTATTTTATCTTCAATATAATAAATCTGTGATGTTAACAAGTGCAAAACTTTTATTTGGTAAAAAAGAAAAGAATAGGATTTATTCAAATTTGAAGATATTAATAGACGATCAATGTTGTCACATAATG
Organism: Schistocerca serialis cubense; assembly: GCF_023864345.2. Taxonomy (NCBI): domain Eukaryota; kingdom Metazoa; phylum Arthropoda; class Insecta; order Orthoptera; family Acrididae; genus Schistocerca; species Schistocerca serialis. Next base: position 748,840,605 of record NC_064638.1, read on the forward strand.
TACATGAACTTCTGTGAGTTATTTTAATGGGATATCTTTAAATAGAACTTCATTCAAGTGGAGCTAGTACAAAAAATTCATGTAGTGAATCCGCACTGTGTATATTATATTACATATTTGCATTGAATGTCATTGTATGATGTTTTTTACTTAATGCATTTCACGTTATTAAATCCTATTATTGAATACAATTTGGCATTAAAAATCCAGGTCATTTCTTAAAATGGTCATGAAATTCTTGAATTGTTTGAATCTGCATTGCTGCTGTGCTTTTGAATTTACTCTGACAGTGAAACGGAACTTTGGAGAGTTGCCTAAAGGTGACATGACCAAGAAGCTTCTAATTATTGTATTCTGCACTGACTGTTGCAGCTGCTCCCCTCATATTTTTTCATTACAATTCTCTGCAGTGACCATCTGCTGTGACCACTATCCACACACTTTCATCTGCATTGTGACTTAGCAGGTGACATTCATCTGCTTTCCCTTTGTTCGGTATCAATATTTGATTTGATGCCTCCTGAAACACCAAACAATTAAGTTCTCTTGGTTATGGAAGTGTACCCACCATACGAGCATCAACAATTTTCCAGTGTTCAAATTCTCTTAGCTCTGTCATAATATAGTCATAACGACATTGAATGTTGTTCTGATCAAAAATGGTACTTGCATTGTACTGAAGACGTTACACAGGTACTGATGGTGGTCAGATACAACAGTGTGATCTGTAGGCTTGACTAGCATCTGCATTTATATTCAAGCATGCATTTCTTGTGGCATTTCCGCATTTTTGTCCAAACCCTGTATGTATACAGTAAACAAGAGACCAGGTTCCAAGAACAAAGCCTTGCACTACACCATTTGTAATTGGTAGGCAGTCTAATTTTTGGATGTTTACATACATTATCTTTTTCCTTTAAGTGAGATTCCAACATCTGGAGTATGTTCTGTTCTTTAGCAATAAACCTTTTGATATTGATGCTGTGGGAGACACAGCATCGAAAGATTTTCTCGGTCCAACGTGCGACACTGTTTATTGTTTTATTCTGAAAGGAAATATGTACTTTGATACAAGGCTTCCTAATGTTGGGATTACAGAAGTGTCCAATTCCACCTGTCTGCTTTGATTCATGACATTATCAGTATGGCGGAAATGGCTATTCTAAGCATCTCCAGTATGGCACCTATGACGTCACTACGTAGACATGACAACAAACACAAAAATACGTATAAATAAGACAATAACATCTCCATCCAAAAATATAATCAAACTAATGGCACAACTGCGGGAAATTGGGGGTTGTAGGGTGAGGGACAAGCTAAATGTATAAAGCAAAAAAATTACACCACGATCCCAAAGCACACGAAATGATGACAAAAAAGTGTTAAAACACCAACAAAATCTACACGAAGTGTATTGGATGCTGTTAGTGTTTTACTCATTGATGAAGTTATTGGTTTTGCTCACAACGAATATGTGTAGAGCTTGCAAAAATTTCTCTTGAGCCAAGTGAATACATATGTGACAATGCCAATAAAAATGACAGGACCTTCAGTAGTTTTCAGTTTCCAGGTGCCAGCTGTTTCTAACATGCATTTAATAGTCTGTTGCGAATGAACACATCCTCAGTATTAAATACCTCAGACCAATGTGGTAGAATAATGGGTGTGAAGTGTGACACTTTGTAGCCAAATGATCTTGGGAGAAATGTGGATTCTGGAAGCAGTTTTACATAGTGCATATGAGAAGTTATTCCTGTGGTAATGCCCACTTTTTTCAGTTGTGAGAAGACATTTTTGTCACTGTAAGTCACATTTGGAATAAGATCCTTTTATCTGACTCACACAGACAAGTTTCCATTTTATACTTATGATCATGCAAATAACAATTTGACAGTAAGCTCCAACAGGATATTTTTTGTTGTATGCAACATCACCCTCAAACTTATCGTTCTGCAATAGTTTCCAGAGGCAATTAATGTTTATTTTTCTGATGTTACATATGGCCATGTCAGCAAAATTTTTTCAGTATTTTAGCTGTGTTGTGATAAACTTAAACATGACATTGCTAGAATGCAGAGAATGAAATGAAAACAATTTGTAAAAGTACTGGATCTATTGAATTGTCTCTTCAAGTAAATTCCAGTTGTTGACATAAACTCACCATTTTATCTCTCTCAGCTTTCCTTTCAATCTGAATAAGCCACATCTTAAGTTCATATTACAAAATCATAAATCTTGTTCTAGTCCCACTATTTTTGATTGCGCATCACCGTGGATGGTGGGTCACAAACACAAGATCCCATTCCTTCCATATAGAGTTGCCAAGCCTTACAAAATGCAGCTAACAGACCACGAAGAATGGTATTGGACTGTCAGTGAAGTATGGCTATGTTCCATTTTGATGAGACCAGTTGTTACTGTCCATCAGTGGTCGGGGCAAGTTACTCAGGACCATAAATCTAATTGTCTGCCCGCAGTTGATGCAGGAGGATGCACTGTGTGTCAAACAGCTCCAAACTGGTTTGCCATTTTGTGTGGCATATAGTGCAACAATGTAAAACAAAGTACTTTCTATACTTTATTTCTGAATCAAAATCCACTACTTCCACATGTTTATAGAGATGTATTACTTTTTTACCTAATCAAAATTCCTATATGTTGTTTCCCTGGGCCTGCAGAAATTAGTTTTTATTTCAAAAGTTGTTTAATTCAATATTTCAGAAAACCTGTGGCCACTGTGTTTTCTTGTATCCACTGTCATGATACAGGACTAAACGTGTAACATGTTAGCCTCAGTTGCACTTAGCTGAAGGGAAACAGCAGGCCCCACTGCGCAGACTAGGTCGGTAGGCCGCAAGAGCTGCGCCGGAACTCTCGCAGCCTGCTGACCTCGTCTGCGCAGAGGGGCCTGCTGTTTCCCTTCAGCTAAATAATGTAGATTTATGACTGGGAACTACTGTGCTATAGTTTTATACCTGCATTGGCCATACTTTGGCATGTAATACTTTAGTGTCAGTAGCTTCTGAAGAAGGCAAAATTATTTTGACTGAAATCTAGGTAAAGATTGGTTTCTATTTGCAACTGAGGCTGACGTGTTATATGTTTAATTATCACAGTTGCTGAAGGGGCTGCATGATGTTAAAAATTAGGTTCATGACAATTAACCACACACAGTTTCTGGTACTGGACGAGCACTATTGAAAATTGATGAAAATGTTAAACAGTGCCCTCTTTTGTAACAGTTTTCTTTGTATTTTCATTGGCAGAAACCTGATTGGCTCATACAGTATATCAAAGATAAAGTTAAAACTGTTATCACCCTGAACACAGAAGTGTCTGAACTAAGTTTAAGTTTCTGATGCCATTTTTGATCACTGGTACTAGCATTTCTAACTGATCTTGTATTGTTGAACCCCCAATAACTTTTGCACCTTGATCTCTGTATGGGAAAAACTTTGATGTAATATTAATCTTGTAACCTCTGAATGTTATGGTGGCTTCTGAAAATCCTGACTCGGTCATTTAGCATCAGCTTCTACTGTATTTTTCAATCACTTTCCATACCCATTATTACTATTGGTTTCTCTCCCAGTTTTTCAGTTATAGTTTACCATTGTATAAACAGTAACTAATCTACATCCACGTCCATACTCCGCAAGCCACCTGACATTGTGTGATGGAGGGTACCTTGAGTACCTCTATCAGTTCTCCCTTCTATTTCAGTCTCATATTGTTCATGGAAGGAAAGATTGTTGGTATGCCTCTGTGTGGGCTCTAATTTCTCTGATTTTGTACTCGTGGTCTCTTCGCGAGATGTACATAGGAGGGAGAAATATACTGCTTGACTTTTTGGTGAAGGTATGTTCTTGAAACTTCAACAAAAGCCCATAACGATCTACTGAGCATCTCTGTAGCAGAGTCTTCCACTGGAGTTTATCATCTCTGTAATGCTTTCACAATTGCTATATGATCCTGTAACAAAGTGCGCTGCTCTACGTTGGATCTTCTCTATCTCTTCTATAAACCCTATCTGATACGGATCCCACAACGGTGAGCAGTATTCAAGCAGTGGGTGAACAGGTGTACTGTAACCTACTTCCTTTGTTTTCAGACTGCATTTCCTTAGGATTCTTCCAGTGAATCTGTCTGGAATCTGCTTTACCGACGGTTAATTTTGTATGGTCATTCCATTTTAAATCACTCCTAATGCCTACTCCCAGATAATTTATGGAATTAACTGCTTCCAGTTGCTGACCTACTGTATAGTAGCCAAATGATAAAGGATCTTTCTTTCTATGTATTCGCAGCACATTACACTTGTCTACATTGAGATTCAATTGCCATTCCCTGCACCATGCGTCAATTCGTTGCAGATCCTCCTGCATTTCAGTACAATTTTCCATTGTTACAACCTCTCAATATACTACAGCATCATCTGCAAAAAGTCTCAGTGAACTTCCGTCGTTATCCACAAGGTCATTTATATACAGGGTGATTCAAAAATGCATGTAAATATTTCAAGGGTGTATTTGTGAGGTAAATATAAGACAAAAATGTTCTATACAATTTTTTCCATACTTGGCTTATTACAGAGTTATGAACAAAACAGGATAATACATTCAATACAACGTAAGGTATTTAATTCCCAGAGTTCACAGTTTAATTACAGTGCATTTGGACTAACAACGCAAACTGATAAATAAACGTGACGTAACAAACTGAAACAATTCCTCGCGAACACTGTATTAATTTAGGTCCTGTTGATTGAACTACAGCAATGCACAATAACTAAGGAAAATTGAAGCATTTTACAGACTGTACTGTACTGTACTGTACTGTATTTGCACAAATCTTAATGCAATGCATGTTCAAAATGCTGTCCCTGAACTTGCAGACAGACCCGTGCTCGTCGCATCAATGATCTCTGCACATTACACAGTCCGTTCAACTCTCCACGAATAATTTCACAACCACCTTCAATTCTTTGTTGTAGCACTTCTCTGTTCGGTACTGCAGAAGAATACACCAATGTCTGTAGTCGGCCCCATAAATAAAAGTCTAAAGGGTTCAGGTCAGGTGATCTGGCTGGCCAAGCAATTGGTCCTCCGCGACCTATCCATCGATGTGGATACGCAGAATTGAGGTACGCCCTTACTTTGCGGCTGTAATGGGCGGGAGCACCATCGTGCATAAACCACATGGTGGCTCGTGTTGCAAGAGGGACATCCTGTAACAATCCAGGCAATTCTCCCTCCAAAAATTCGCAGTACGCGTGCCCATTCAGCCTTGGAGGCAGAACATGAGGTCCGAGTAAGTAATTCCCCACAATACCACACCAAATGTTTATGGAGAATTGATGTTGATATCCACGCACAATTCTCGCGCCAGGATTCTCGACAGCCCACTGGTGCATATTATGCGAATTGATTACACCCGCACGAGTAAACATGGCCTCATCTGTGAATAATATCCGCCGAATGAACATTGGATCATTCAAATGACGCTCTTGTAACCACTGGCGGAATTGCTGACGGCGAGGATAGTCTTCAGGTGTCAATTCGTGCACTTTTTGCAGGTGAAATGGATGCAACTGTTGTCTCCGAAGCAGCCGCCATACAGTAGATTGTGGAAGTCGTACAGCTGCACTAATTTGTCTCGTACTGATAGATGGATCTTGGTCTACCAGGTCCAAAACATGTTCCTCGACGTTCACTGCATGCTCAAGTGGTCGACCTGAATGTGGCCCAGGACGAATGCCATACTCCCGCATACGTCTGTCCACAGATACAAACGTCTGATGACTTGGTAACCGTCTTCCTGGAAACAGCTCACTGTACCTTCGTCTTGCTGCAAGTGCATTTCCATCTGCTGCACCATACACAAGGTGCATATCAGCATACTCACTGTTTGAGTACATCATGTGCACGAAACCTTTAGCCTTCCGACGATGAATGAACGACAGGACGTACTTTTCCGTTACCAACAACATCAGCGCCATCTTCCGTACAGTAGGAGTAAACATCACGTGCAAACAAAAACAAACACTATTCATGCAGTTTCGAATCAACTGTTGGGAGATACGTATGTGAATTACGTACCAGAATATGGCATCCTGCTGCTTGCACTGCCGTCGTTTTGATACGGACATGACTTTCGTATTTAACGATAACTCTGGAATTAAACGTTTATGGAAAAACATTTATAGAACATTTTTGTCTTGTATTTACCTCACAAATACACCCTTAAAATATTTACATGCATTTTTGAATCACCCTGTATATTGTGAATAGCAACGGTCCTACGACACTCCCCTGCGGCACACCTGAAATCACTCTTACTTCGGAAGACTTCTCTCCATTGAGAATGACATGCTGCGCTCTGTTATCTAGGAACTCTTCAATCCAGTCACACAATTGGTGTAATAGTCCATATGCTGTTACTTTGTTCATTGAACGATTGTGGGGGAACTGTATCAAACGCCTTGCGGAAGCCAAGAAACAGGCCACCTACCTGAGAACCCATGTCTATGGCCCTCTTGAGTCTTGTGGACGAATAGTGCGAGCTGGGTTTCACACGATCGTCTTTTTCAAAACCCATGCTGATTCCTACAGAGTAGATTTCTAGTCTCCAGAAAAGTCATTATACTCGAACATAATACATGTTCCAGAATTCTACAACCGATCGATGTTAGAGATACAGGTCTATAGTTCTGCACATCTGTTCAATGTCCCTTCTTGAAAATGGGGATGATCCCTGCCCTTTTCCAATCTTTTGGAAAGCTACTCTCTTCTAGAGACCCACGGTACACCGCTGCAAGAAGGGGGGCAAGTTCCTGCACATACTCTATGTAAAATCAAACTGGTATTCTGATCTCTACACTTTTAAACCATAGTCACACTATCCACATTAAAACCCTCACCAGCAGCAGTTCATGTTCTGCAGCAGTGAAGAGTAAGGGTATACCAGTTTGCATCATCTTTTTGTGAAAGACTTCTCCTACATTATATATCCTGGCCGCCAACTTGTCGACTGCTGCAACATGATAGTTACTCTTCATTGACCTGGTAATGATGTCTTGTGATATTAATAATTGGAGATGACAGTGAAGGTAAATTATAAACATTTTTGATACTTTACATAATCCATATGTTAACACTACTTGTTCCTGCCCACTCAATCATTGCAATCCTTTTTGCCAAATCTCGTATGTTGTCTTTCACATTTTCTACCATTGCTACATTCAGTATTTTTTAGTTTTTGAAAATGATACATCAAATTGGTATATCCCCAATATGGTAGCCAACTAATAAGCTTACCAATTTAAAGACGATATGGTTTCAAAACAGTCATCCAATTCCAGAATGAGATTTTCACGCTGCAGCGGAGTGTGCACCGATACGAAACTTCCTGGCAGATCAAAACTGTGTGCTGGACCGAGACTCGAACTTGGGACCTTTGCCTTTCGTGGACAAGTGCTCTATCAACTGAGCTACCCAAGCACGACTCACGCCCCGTCACCACAGCTTTACTTCTGTCTTAGGCATCTGATTATCGGGATAGAAGTCCTTACCTGATTGTAGGCTACATCTGGTTGAATATGAAATGACTTGCTGTTCACTGCAGTGTGATGCCTGTTGATAACATTTCACAGTATTATTAAGAAGTGATAGGTTTTCTAAAATGAACGTTTTTGTTTCAGTTAATGGTTCAAGTGAGCCCTAATTGTTGATACATACTCTCACTTCTTAATCTGTATTCCAGTTCTGCTTTTGGTCTAAGGCACATCACATTAGACCCAGTTTGTGATGGAAGAGACCCTCCATGCAACAGAAAGAAACTTGTATACAAAAGCTGTAAAACTAACAGGGCAGGTTCAAGAGCAGCTTTCCACACAAGCGACTTATCATCATTTGGCCTCTCCCCCTTTTCCCTTTACTCCTGATGACTGGGGTGGAGATGGCCATTGAAAGCTCGAGAATGTTATTCGAATTGACGTAACTGGAAAAGTGAAGATTTTATTCAAATGTTGCCCTTAGGCATCCTTGGCGCCCCACTCATCTTGATACCCCGAGTGGCTGCTACCAGTTGTGAACATCCTGTACAGAAATTGTAGTTTGTGGTGCCTTGGGTGCCCCTCTCAGCTTGGTGCCTCAAACTGCAACTTGTGTCGCTTGGGCCTTAAACTGGCCCTGAAAATAAAGCGTAGTGCTACATATAGAAATATGTTAAATGAAAAATGTTTGGCTGTCAAAAGGATAACGTGTGAAGCCTTAAGCAGCTTATATTATTGAAAGACCTCTCACAGAACCTCAAGAAATCATGATTGTGTGTTGTAGCTATGAATGCCACCACAGTTACATGTCCAGCCAGCCGTGCATGACAAAGGAACTGAAACTGGTGGTAGTGAAGCAAAAGCAGAAAATCTGAACTCCCATTTTCAAATGTTCTTTTGTTAAGGAAGGTTCAGGAGTGCTGCGACAGTTTAATTTTTGCACAGCTGTGAAGATGAGTAATGAAGATATTACTGTCAGTCATATTGAGAACAAGTGAAAACCATAAAATTGAATGAGACCCCGCAGCCAGATGGAATCCCTGGCAGATTCTGCATAGAATTCGCAGCTGAGGTGGCTCTTCCATTGAATGTGTATACTGTGTATCCCTTGGCTCCCCCCTCCCCACAAAAAAAAAAAATATGCCTACAAGCTGGGAAAAAGCACAGGTAACACCATATAAGGATAGTAGATGTTACCTGTAAAACACTTTGCTCTGTGGTCTGTAATAAAATTTTGTAACTGAGCTCTGATTGCCCCTTAGTATTATTATACCAGACCTGTTTTACTCCTCCATTACATCCTATTTGTTATTCTGACTGATTGCTTATTAATATTGCTTTCCCACATGCAGTCCCTTAATGGAAAATAATTAACAAGAAAAGCAGTGGTTTGTAGAAATGTATTATATTTGCCAGTCAGACATTTCTTGCTAAGTATGTCATCCTATAGACTTCAAAAAATATTTCCCAATAAATGAGCTCCATTAGTGCTGTTGATAGTACTGTCTGTCTGTGCCCTCTGGCAAAATTTCATGGAGTTACATAGCTTCAGTACAAGAGACATATGTAGAAATATCACATTTTGTGAGAAATTTTAAACAAATGTTAATTGTTGTTTTCTTTATGAGCTACCTTATTTTCTTCACAAACTCATTTCATATAGTGCCATATGAAATAGTCAAACAAATGTATTTGTTCTTAAATATGGTAGATTTGAATAGTTTATCATTAGTATAGCCCTATTTGATATCAGAGCTATTAATTTGTTTTTGATGTTCTTGTTCCATTCAGCTATAGATGTGATCAGCCAGTGGTATTCTGAGCATCAATAACTTACAGATTTTGGTTCTGAAGGAATAACAGTTATTGAAAATTATGTTGACAATAACAATTAAAATAGTGTCATATACATTTCAATTTGAGCGTCAGCAATATTCCTGTAAGACGATATGGCATTCTGATGATCGTCATTCTGCGATTCAGCATTCTGATGATCATCATTCTATTATACAAAATACTGTATTATTACAATAATTAATCCTCAGTTCAATTTTTTATCTGAACACACACATTATAGAATATGACTCTTATTATATCCATTGTTAGTACCAATTGTAAACGATGATTCTTGATTTTCAGGATACCCGAATAGTGCCACTTGAAGATGCACTCCCCAAAGGCAAAGAGACTTCTGAAAAAGGTCAGCTAACTGATGCTGTGTCTTTGGAACATCGTGGCACTGTTACAAGTATGAACTAACACGCTGTAGTAGTGGTGATGTGTTTCTTGCTAACATGGAGACAGTATTGTAAATTGCATGAAATAGATACTTGGGTGTTATGGTCATCTGATATGATGATTTTATATTAAGACTTTTAGGCAGTTATTGTAATCCCACTGCATTTCTATCTTGAGCTACATTTTTCAACACCTGCTTCTTGGTAAAAGAAGGAATTATGCAGTGCCAGACTTCAAATAATAAGGTCTGGGGTTTTTTTTTCCCACTGATCCCATGGTTTTTTTTTCCTGTTTCATTACCTTATTCGCCTCTGACAATGACTTGTTACTGTGAAACATGCCAAGTTACATAAAGATGTGGAGTGTATATTTGACTGTGAGTGCCCATAGAACTGGCTGGGTAAGCCAACATAAATATCGGAGGGCAGTGGCACACCACTTTCAAAAGGACCAGGGCTGTTAAATCACGATGGTGGTCAAATCGGCATTTGAATTAATTACAGCTTTCAACTTTTTAAAGTCAGATGGATATTCATCATCATATTCATATTACATTTCTTTATTCACACAACAGATTGCTTCTTTTTCCTAAACTATAGTCTAGGTAAGCATCTGCAGTCAGATTGTAGCAATAAAACAGAAAATTTTGAAGGTTTTTTTTTTCCCTCAAAATTGTCAGCTGCTTCCAGAAGGCAAGCCTAATTAAGTAAAGGTAATTTTCTTAATTTTATCAGTTTTTGATTGACTGTGCTACACTGTGCAATCTTCGTGGTTCAGCCACTTCACTGTGACGTACCCCACTATTACCACAATCAGAACCAGCTACAGTGGCACAGTATAGTAGTCACGTACAATTACATGTTAAAACAGTGGTTATTTTGTTTTGCTGCCAATATTAGTGAATATTTGTCAACCAAATATTGCACAAAACAAATTTAACCTTGCTCTTTCAATTGGGCCCTTGAAAGTACGGTTGAGGTAACCTTTTGACACGCGCGCCAGACCCTAAGGCTCAACTTACATCAGTGGTTCAGAGTAAACTTCCAGTACACAATATTGTATATCATGTAAAATAAATGAGAAACATGTCTGTATGAAAACCCTATTGAGTCAACAGTTATAATTTGTGAATTCTTTCTCCGGCAGTTGGGCCCTCTATAAAATTGTTTAGATTTTGACTGGATCATTTCTTCAGTACACTTTGTTCATTGTATTGCAAGGTAGTATTTACTTTGTTTTCCTGGACTTCCATTCTAAAATTCAAGAATATTTCATTTTGAAACAGCATATTTTTAAATACTTGAGTAAAGTGCAGCATTATACACACAACATGGTACACTGAAACTAAGTGCCGGGGTGGGCCATGAAAGTGGATTCCTTACTTTCTAAGATTGTGGTCTATTTTTTTCCAGAGCCATTAATGTATGTCAAATAATGGATTAGCATTTGACCAAGGTTTGCCCCAAAATTAAATCTTCTTCTTCTCTCTCTTTTGTATGTCTTTCTGCCCACGTGCTTGATGTGGAAACTAACAGCTGTCCAAGGGTCAGAATTTTTCTGCTATCTCTTTTTATGCTCATTTTTGGAACAGACCCCATAAATACAATATCCATTCTGGAACAAATCATTGAGTAGTGTTAATGGTCGTTCAGACAAATGTTTATATTCCTATTACATCATAATCTCCCATTTTTCTTTTCTTTGTACACAAGAAAAACTGCAATCATAGATTTATAATTTGTGATTGTTATTGCTGTGTAAGTATTGGATCTCTTGACAGTGTACAGGTTACATCTTCTAATGGATGCATAACATTTATGGGATATTTCTTCACCCTGCTTTTGCTAAGTAAATTATAACTCAATATGTAAGTCTACATCTACATTCACAGTGTACTAAGCAAGTCACTGTGGAGGGTATCTTGTACCACTCGTAGTCATTTCCTGTCCTTTTCCACTTGCAAATAGAGAGAGGGAAAAATGAATGTCTATATGCATCAGTATGAATTCCAATTTCTGTTATTTTCAAGTTCCTTACATGAAATGTATGTTGGCAGCAGTAGAATCATTCTGCAATCAACTTCCAATGCCAGTTCTCTAAATTTTTTCAGTTCCTTGAAAAGAACTTCACCTTCCCGCCAGGGATTCCCATTTGAGGTCGTGAAGCATCTCCACAATATTTGCATGTTGATTGAACCTATTGGTAACAAATCTAACAGTCTGCCTCTGAATTGCTTTGATATCTTCCTTTACACCACAGCATCTTCAGCAAACAGCCGCAGATTGCTGCTCAACCTGTCCATGTCTGTCATATCAGTTATGTTTATAGATAATAATAGTGGTCCTTTCACACTTCCCCTGGGATGCTCCTGAGAGTGCCCCTGTCTCTCTATCGAGGAAAACATATTGGGCTTTATTACTTTTAAAGTCTTTGAGTCACTCGCATACCTGGGAACCTATTTCGTATGCTTGTACCTGAAGTGTTGGCAGAAGAGCCAACACCGTGTTGCTAGAGGAGGCCGAAATGCACGCGTTTAAGCTCACACAGGCTGGCGTGAGGTCTGGAACAGTTAAAGGAGTTGAGTCTAATAAATAAAGTACATAGTGGCTTGAATACTTAACTTTAATCCATAATTGGAGAA